>NC_056749.1:643731307-643736307 GCF_019279795.1 Protopterus annectens
AGTGGGAGGGGAGGGGAGCTTGTTGTATATCAGGGCGCAGTGAGGATAAGGGAATATTCCCTTTTCCCCACTGTAGTGTGATTTCAGAGTTAGTATATATAACTAGTGGGGGTGTAGGGGGGCTTCCCCTCTGCATAAATATGTTTAGTGTATTTTTTTTTCTGTTTTGTTTTTTGTTTCGGTGACCCCATTTTCACAAAAGTGCATTTTTAATAAATGCACTTCCGCAAAAACAGACTCAGGGCAATTGCAGTTCACCGAACTGTAATTTCGATGGGTGAATGAAGATCGACCTACACACACACACACACACACACACACACACACACACACACACACACACACACACGTACACACAGTGAGAGTAATTTGTACTGCTACATATGCATTTCTCCTCTTGGCGCATTCAGTCTCAGTAATAAGGAGAGTGTAATTTCAGTCTTTAGACTTCATAGAAACACAACTATAAAAGGGAAGTGAGGAAGTACATTTTAAGTGCAATAACTGAGCATCACCAAAGAGAAATATATATGATTTATACCCAAATTTGGACTGGTTTCTGGGGTACGGATTCGAAAAGTTCACCTCAGCAGCAGATGTATAAGATTGCATTTGTTGTATGCCTTTCATCACCATATGTATATATTTTGACCTCATTAATTACTATAAGTTAATTATGCAAACACAGTTAAAGAACAATGTATAGAACAGTCAATACTGGAGAGATGTGCTATATTTGGAGAGTACAAAAACATTAACAATAAAGTCCTATAAAATCACAGCACCAACCAGATGTAGTAACAGCAGTTTCTAGTACTTGTCTGTTCAAGGCTTAGGAATCACATGTTATGTCAAATAAAAGACACATTTAAAAAGTATAGGATTTAAAATTGCTGATTTTAAAAGTCTTAACAGCACACTCATGGTATTCAATGACTGTGGGCTTGTTCAAGAAGAAATTATTGCTATGGCACATGAGAAATCAGCATAGAGCTGTTGTCCATCTCTTTTACGGTGACATTGTTTGGTTTTGAGTTTAAAATACTCTGGATTTATTACGAGTCCTCATTTCATAAAGAAGTTCAATTAAAGTAATATTTTATGCATATATGTAAATCAGGTCAGCTATATGGGTCTAACTGTTATTATTGAAAACCCACTTCACCGAACTTCTAAAAAACGGGAAGTCCTTGCTGAACACTTGCTTGCACAGACTCTTGGATCACCAGAATTTTACTCAAGGAAAGCAACCACTTGGCCACCACAACTAAATAACCAAACTGAAGCAAATCAAATCCACCCATGTGGGGGGTTTCGCCTACACAACGCCCATGTGGGGATGCTGTGTCCCCACACCCTCCAACTAAATATATCAACTCTGAGATCACACTACAGTGGGAAAAGGGCAAAGTTCACCATGGTGGCCAAGTAGTTACTTTCCCGTGATCCGAGAGTTCATGCAAGTAAGTGTGCAGCAAAGTCGCCCTGCTTTTTAGAAGTTCGGTGAAGTGGGTTTTTGATAATAACAGTTAGACCCCAGCAATATAGCAATGTATCAAGTGCAGCTTGAAAACAATAATTTTCACATATGAGTGTATCCTTGCCTTTCATATGGTCAGAATACAGACCTATCGGAATAAGCATTAAATATTTATTTTTTGCACATCTGTACTTTGGGTTGTTCGTTACAGATTTCTGATTTGTCTTAAGCCACTTGTATTCTACATCTGAAATTCTCTTCAAGAAGGTCACTACAAAAACAGTTGCCTGAATTCCCTCAGATCCCTCAAGACAGGAATATCTCAGATTTTAAGCTGCACCATAAATTTTTCAAAATGACCTTCCAGTGGATCTGCATAGCACTGGCTAATGTCATCAGTCATGCCTTCATGAGCAGTGTGGTCCCTTGTTACTTGATGTATACTATGGTTACTCCTTTGTCCAAGGCCGTCAAATATATTTTGGTAGGAGACTGTAGAACCATCTCAGACATTAGGACCTTGGAATGAGTGGTCTTTGGACAGTGCTCAATTATGTTTCCAAATACAATCTGTTCTAAGGGGCACAGCATGGACAAATGGATGGACTTAGTACCCTTATGGCCATATACAGGATAAATGGTATTACTTGTACAAATATAGATGAAAGGCTGCTTATAGCAGTTATTGTTTGTCTGAACTTCCTGAACT
The DNA here is from genome assembly GCF_019279795.1 of Protopterus annectens. Taxonomy (NCBI): domain Eukaryota; kingdom Metazoa; phylum Chordata; order Ceratodontiformes; family Protopteridae; genus Protopterus; species Protopterus annectens. The sequence continues at coordinate 643,733,497 of NC_056749.1, forward strand.
TCCATCTGAAGATTCCAAAGACAACCACAAGGCATTCTATAGCTATGTCAAGAATCTTAAATGGCAATGCTCAGATATGCTCTGAGCTACAACAGAATGGCATTAAATATACTGATCCCAAGGATATTGCCAATATCCTGGCAGATCTAGTCAGTGCAAACTTCACCCACCCCCTCACACCCTAAAGGGCCCATCTCAGTACTGAATGATTGCCAAATTCCAGTAATAACGGCCACACAGGTAAAAAAAATGCACTCTCCAAAGCTAGGAATACAGCATCTATGGTACCAGATGACATCCCAGGCTGTGTACATCATGAACTACAAAATTAACTGGCACCTCACCTAAGTGTCATGTTTAATCATAGCCTCACCTCATGATTCGTACCCCCTGAGTGGTGCACAGCTACAGTTATCCCACTCCACAAGGGGGGATCCACCTTAGATCCTGGGAACTACTGCTCCATCAGTCTGATGAGCCTGATCTGCAAGGCCATGAAACGTATTATCATGGAAGTTATAAACAAAGACACTGGCAACCTTCAAACACTGGACCCCATGCAGTTTGGGTTCATGAAGGGCCGATGTTGTCTCCTGAACCTGACTGACTTCTTTGAATCAGTCTCCAGAGCCATGCACAAGGATAAGGTGATGCACACAGCCTATCTGGACCTTGCCAAGGCCTTCAACACCACCCTCCACTCTGGAATCATAGATAAACTTACTAAGCTGGGCATTAATCCCTATGTCACTTGATGGGTTGCCAATTGGCTTACTGACAGAACCTACACTGTAAATGTAGCCAACTCCAAATCCAGCTCCAGACAAGTGACAAGTGGAGTACCTCAGGGTTCAGTCCTGGGATCACTCTTGTTTGGAATCTACTTCTCTGAAGTACAGGCCAACACTAAGGGACACTGGCTAACAAAGTTTGCAGATGACTGCAAACTGGGAGCCATTATTGAATCCCCAAATGATGTGGATAGTCTACAAAAGGGCCTTACAGAAACAGAAGCTTGGTGCCAGAGCCATGGGCTCAAGCTCAATGCCAAGAAATGTATAGTTATCCCCTTTGGGAAAAAATATGTACCCGTGAATTACCACATAGGTGGCAGTACACTAAACACTGAAAGTGTGATAAGAGACTTAGGGACACAGGTGGACAGTGGTCTCACCTTCGTTAACCACATCACCACAACAGTCAGGAAATCCTTCTATGTGGCACACCTCATCACTAAGGGCTTTTCATCCAGATAAAAGGAGGTCATTGTCCAACTGTACTCATCCCTCATTAGACCCATTATCGAATACAATGCCTCATTTGGTATGTACCTCTCAAGACATCTGCAATGACTGGAAAGGCTGCAGAAATACCTCACTAAAAGAATCACAGGCCTAAAGCAGATGCCCTATGCTGACCGTCTAAAAAAAACTCCACCTATACTCTGTCACATATCGTCTACTGAGAGGTGATCTCTGCTTAACATACAAGGCCGTGTCAAACCCAGAGCTGCTGGACATGCTACACTTAAAGAAATCCCAATCCTTCAGAGTCCCATGCTCCAGGGATCTAAACCTTGTCATCACAATGAACAAAACATGCTGGAGGAATAGGTTCCTCACCCAGAGATTCCCCAGACTCTGGAATAGACTGCCCATACATATCAAGCAGCGCGCCTCTTTGGCCCTCTTCAAAAGGAACCTTGTTGATTGGATGGGAGATAGGAAATTCACCCCAGGGATCACTTCAGTTGTCCTGCTACACAGGGGTCCAGGAAGTAAATACTGTGGGAAGAAATAGCCAGGGAATTGTTATGGCTAGGCTTGTATAGGCCCTAGGGCTGATAGCCTAGTAACAACCTATGAACAGGTCCTTCAAGTCAGTAGATTGTTCCTTCTCATAGTTAAATTTAAGTGCTATGGCTTTGATGAAGGCCCATTCACTTAAATAAAGGATTACGTAATCAACTGCCTTTTAAATGTAGATTCAGATATTAATGTCTTTAGGGCACTTGTTCTCCTTGGTTCTGTGTTATGGTAGTTACTGTTTTCTTTATTCTTATCTAAAGAAGCTATGAGTTTCCTGGTTTCTACCTCACATTATTTCCAGAAGACCACATTCCGGTCAGAAGGAGAAGATTACTGGCAGACATTCAATATTTGGTCCAAACCAGCTTTCTCAAACTCTGTGTTTAGTTAAATAAAAGCAAATGTACTCAATACAAGTTAAAACCAAGTAATTTTTAAAAGCAGCTTTTACAACACACACAACTTTTTTATTTTTTCAACAAATTTGCCCTCAACATTGGGAAGCAAGAACATATGTTTTTGCAACTAGTCAGACACTACTCAAGACTGGGAGTTTATAAAGATTCATGACGTTTTCTACACTTTCGGGTTTTAAAATTTAAATATATGGGCTCTAACTAGATGACATTTCTGTGAAACATCGCACACAAACAATAGCAGGTAAAGTAATGCAGGAAGGCATGAAACAAGGGTCAATGTCCTGATTCTAAGACCAGAATATTGCTTAACATTAGAAGCCTTTAATGCCAATTAATTTCATTGTTAAGAGTTAGTTTTTTTAGCCAAAATGGTTAGCAAATAATTAAATTACTTGTGTCAGCATTATAGCGGACATCAATTAGTTGCTACTCAACCAATGATGATGTTACACTAACAGACCATGCATTGAAGGCTGATAGAGTATACATGCCAGTAGCAATGTAAATGGAGTTGACTTGATGCTGGATATGTTCTGGAACCCTGGCTCATGACACTAATTAGAAATCCACATACTTATGTTGAC
>NC_056749.1:643753807-643841307 GCF_019279795.1 Protopterus annectens
AGTAAACCAGAAGATAATTATGTAAATTAACAATTCAACAGTTCCATTTTAGGCATATTTAAATTTTCTTTCAGCCCAGGAGGGGCATCATCTCTAAGTCTGAGTTGCCATAGCAACTCTCTAACCTCCAGCAAGTGTTGAAGTCACCAAAAAACATCGGGACAGCTTCAATAACTAGACATTTGAAGTCAGTGAAACTGGCACAAAGTACACTGTTTAGCTAGGGAATTCCAGATATCTTTTTTTTCGGATCGCTGTACAGTGTTCCATTATTCTGGACGACAATTTCCTAGCAGTTTTTCCAATATAAAAAACCATGCAGAAAGTGCGGAACCCAGCATTTACTATGTTAAAGGAATTACAGTTGAAACAACTATTAAAATGTACAGAGTAATTCTTATGTTTAAATGTAAAAGAAGTGCCTTTATAAATGTAAGTACAGGCTACGTACGAGGGAACATGCCAAAAGTGCACAATGCACTATCAGGAACTGATGATAAAAATGGAAAATCTCTATTCTCAACTAACATTCTGAGTGATTGGGTTAGTTTATAATTTAAATCAGGAGATAGCCCTAACGAATCCGAAACTTCTTGAGTATTAATTAACACATCCGTATTATAACTAATAATATTTTTAATGGATTGTGAATCTCTACAAATAGGAACAGGAAAGCTTGTATGTCTAGCCACAGCACTATTTACATTGTGGGAGTTACTGGAAATATTATGTCAGGGGCTCTTAGACACATTAGGTTTCCTCCTATTATTTCCCATGGATTTGTTACCAGAAGTAATGTTACTCTGACTGATTTAGTGGAAACCTCCAATTCTCCCCTAGTTGATCCTCCCTTTCTTTTTCCTTATATCTCACATACCTTTACTAACACCACAGGAGCTTTTACTGACAATTCTACTATAAACGCAGGACAGTATGACACTAATTATCCACTTGTACATCCTAATGAACAAACACATAATATGTTCCTCTCTCATTGTTAGTTCTAGAAAAAGACACTCACAAACCTGTGAGAAAATGTTCTGAGGTATATAATGTAAGTTATGCCTTAAATTTCTACTTTATTCCATTGAAACCATAGTAACACATTAAAGTATTCTAAGTTGCTTCACACAAATAGCATTAGACCTGCAAGACCAGAATAATGAACAATCGACAGTAGGCAGCTAGTCATTTTCTCCATAAAAAGCTCTAGCAGTTATAGCTGCTTTATCTGTGCATGTGTCAGATGTCCAGTAAAGTAATCAGTCTTACTTCACATAAATTCACACTAGCCCTGAAAGCCAGATAGTATTTAACATGAACAAACAAGAGAGTTAATTTCAACAAACAGACCCCACCTCTACTCAACGGTTATGGCTACTTCTGCAGGCACTTCAGATGAAAGTGATTAAAAATTCAGCTATGTATTGTGTATCACCACTAATCCACACAATGAGTAGTCACACATTTAAGTATTCTAAGATACTGCACACAAATGACATTAATCCTACAAATGCACACAAGTCCTGCAAAGCCATGTAGTGATGGTCTAAACTGAGCAAACAACATGAGAGTCATTTACTATGTACGTACAGCTCCAAATCCACATTAGTCTTGTAAAGCCAGACTGTGACAGTTTAAATGGAGAAAAGAACAAAAGGGTCACTTTGTGCACAGCTTCCACCCCACCCGCAGGTATAGTAACTTCTGTGTGCACTTCAGATGTCTGGCTGTATTAAAAAATGATGGTCCATTACACCTTTGTTCCATGGAGACAGTAGCCACACATTAAAGTATTCCAAAATGCTTCACAATAAATCATAGAAATTTTGTAAGGACTAATTTTATTTATTTATTTATTTTATTTTACATTTGTTAACCGGGCTAGTCTAGCTGGATACATGTCCATTTTCAGTAGAGGCCCGGGGAGAAAAGCTCCAGGAAAAGACATAAAATAGACATATCAAAGTCATAATACATCCAATTAAAAATACAAAAGGTGATAACGGGACAAATTAGAAGATACAATTGTTAAAAAAAAACAAAAAATATATATATATTTTTTTGACTATAGAATGACTATTGAATGTCATTATATGAAATATATGAATATTTAATGACTATAGAACATCCCTTAATTATACAACCCAGCAGGCCAGAATTTTTAGGTTATTCTAATCAGCACAGTAATTCTGCCAAGTCAGAATAATTAGCAAAGAGCAGCTAGTGGTCGTACTGTCTTCCCCTAGACAGGCCAGCATTTTATGATACTTTAATTTGGTTAGAGAGACCAGTTGGCATAATGGTTAAGGTCTTTGTCTTCCATGTACAAGGTACAAGGCTTGATTCTCACCTCTGACCAGTGCCTGTTTGGAGTTTGCTTGTTCTCCCTGTGTCTGTGTGGGGTTCATCCCACTTCCAAAAAACATGCTGAGTGTTTCCATCTCAAACTCACCAATTAATGGAGCTGTGGCCAGCAGCATAAGACTCTACATAGTGCCCTATAAAGGGAAGAGTTGTACAGACCAACTACTTTGGGCATCTACCGTGGTGCACAAATTCTCAAGATAGGAGAACATGGATCACAAACTGTGTGCCATGGCAGGGCTAGCCACTTAATGGTGTAAAATATGGCTCTAGATGATTTGGTCATGTTGACTAATATCACCAAATGGGTGTGGGTAGTTACCAGTGATAAGGGTGTTAAGAACCCAGCCTACTTCATCCTACACCAGGGACACATGTTGATGGTGGGAGGGATGTATGTGTCCCTATTGGCCAGTGTGTTCAGCCATAAAGCTCTACAGCCCTGGGGCACTAAGCTACTGGCCGACTGGTGTCCATTTGTCCAGACTAGGTTAGCTGGGATAGCTCTGTTAAGCAAAAGCTGGACATAAAACCTGCCAAATATCAACTAAGAATTGCTACACTCAATGAAGGTTCACTCACAGGATGCAGCTTGAAGTGGATGACATGATGATACAGAGGAGGCTGGACATCCTATGTATCTAAGATCCAAAATGGAAGGGCAATGCAGTAAAGCCACTTGGCTTGGGATCGTGAGTCTACTAATCAGTAGGACAGGCTAGAAATGGTGTGGGAGATGTGTTGAGAGAAAGGATTCAGAAAGCAATGAGGGAATTAGGGACAGACTCATGGCAATCAGACTCTTTTTTAATTTCTCCATATCTTTTGGGTTTCTAATACCATGTCAGGAATGGACCCCATTCCTAAGTCATGATTAAAGTTCATGAAATTATATGGCTTCAATCTTTGATTTCAGCCAGAAGTGCTCTTCAGAGTACCCACAAGGTGTCCAGTAATGACCCCTCCTGCAATTCGTATGTAATTACATGTATTGGTAACATATCTAAATATGATTGTAGATTCTTTTTTATAAGACCCGTTGCTCCCACTACTATTGGAACTATCTGGGTAGCTTTCTTCCACATTGCTCTCATTTCTGCCTACAAATCCTGGTATTTTAGAACTTTGTCTCTCTATGTACGCAAGACACTGTAATCACTGAGTGTAACAATTTCAATGATCAATGCTACTTTTGTCTTCTTTTCTTGGACCACTAGATCAATTTTTCTAGCATCTATCTTTTGAACTGTTGGTAATTGATGATCCCATGTGATGTATACCATCATTTTCTATGATGCTTTGTGGCTCATGTTTCCAGTGTTTTTCAGTAACTTCAATACCATAACGCTTGCACAGTCCCCAGTGCAACAGTCTTGCCACGTTATTATGCCTTTCAGTATACAGTCCTTCTGTCATTAGTATGTCGCAACCAGCAACGAGGTGTGCAATTGTTTCCAGTTCTGTTTTACATAACCTACATTTGTCTGTTTCTCCCACATGTTGAATGGATTTTGTAAACCATGTATGTAGCCCACTATCTTGTGCCGCCAATATTAACCTTTCATCTCTTGGTTTGAATTAATCTCTCCTTAACCATTCCTGCATTAATTCCTGAGCAGCATAAGGTTCTTCCAGAAGTTTTCTATACTTGCAATTATATTTATGCATTTTCCAAATTTCTTGCCTTGTCATCTTGTCCTTCACCTTATATTCTTTCTTTTGTTTTTTTCCACATTCAGTTGCTGCCTGATTTCTATTTACTGGTGGTTTGATTTCCATTCCTGCTTGATGCCAATATGCTTCTGCTAGCCTAAGTAGGGGAGTCATCTTAGATTTATTCTCGTTATGTTTCAAAACTTTCACTACATTTGGGTCTTGATAGGTCAGTAGATATGTGAGGAGTTCCACGATTGCAGATCTATACATGTAATCAATTTCAGGAAGGCCCATCCCTCCTTCAGAATGGGGAATGCATAATTTTGGAATGCACTGATTTTTATAAATCATTTGATCAGCATAAAGCATCCTTCTTGTTTTCCTATCTAATCTATCCAACACAATTTGGGGCCAGTCAATAACTCCAAAACTGTAAGTTAGGACAGTAAGAGCAAATTGGTTTATAGCCTGGATTTTGTTCCTAGATGTCAACGTTGTTTTCAGGATCAATTTAAGTCTTCTAAAGTATTCCTTACTAAGTTTTATTCGCATTTGTTCATGTTTTATTGTTCATCCTTCATCAATTACCAAATATTTATACACTCCCTCTTGCTCAAGTTCTTTTAAATCACATTTGTGTCACAAACTGATGTTTTCTTGGTGCTGCAGTGTTCCTGCTCTAGTCATTGCTTTTGCACATTTATTAAGACAAAATAACATTCTTATATCATCTGAAAAAGTTTTGACAACTTGCATTTATGCTTTCAGTTCTTCATTTGATGAGCTATACAGTTTTAAATCGTCAACAAAGAGAAGATGAGAAGTCTTTACACTTTGTTGTCTTCTAGGAACCAAATTATAGCCATGGCCTAAGTTGTTAAGTAGACAGCTTAATGGGTTAAGGGCAAGACAGAATAGCAACAGTGACAGAGTGTCACCCTGGAATATCCCCCTTTGAAGTTTTATCCCTGGAATAATAATTTGTCCTTTATCATGGCTTAATTGCAAAGTGGTCTGCCACTGTTTCATGGTCACTGTCATGTAGTTGATCAGAGAAGGTGGTATCTTATACATTTTAAGTACTCTTTTAACCATGAATGTGGGATAATATCAAATTCTTTTTTGTAGTCAATCCATGCCATACTTAAATTCTTCCCCTGTTTACAGTTTTCTACTATGACTTTGTTTAACAATAAATGATCCATTGTTCCATATGACTTTCTTTTATTGCCCTTTTGTTCTATTGTCATAATTGAGTTTTCAGACTCCAGTGTAATGATAGGGCAGTATTCATAATCTCAGCCTATTACCTGCAGCAGGGTTTTGATAGTGAGAAAAAGAGTGCATTCAGACAGCAGTTGCAGGACCTACTAGATAAAGCAGGACAACATGAATTGGTGTTGATAAGGCTAACTTGAATGTACATATAGCAACAAACAGAACAGGATAGGAGGACTTCCTGAGTTCACATGGGTGGGGCAACAGGAATATAGAAGGAGAGGCCATTCTAGACTTCTGTCTGCAAATGGCTTGATAGTAGCCAACACGTGGTTCAGAAAAAGAGACAGTCAGGTAGTCTTCCTCTTAGTAAAGAAAGGGCACTGGGATAGAATCAATGATTGCAAAGTCATCCCCAGTTAAAAAGTAAGCTCAAAGCATAAACCACTGGTTAACACAATCAGCTGCAAGCTGTGGTCAGAGAAGGCACTAAGGTCAACAGAGACCAGGCAGTAGACCTACAAGTTGACTGGAGAGAAAATACAATTAATTCAAGAAATTAATCAGGGCTCCACAACCCAAGAAGAGGAGGAAATAGTTGGAATTGAAGAAGAATGGCAGCTCTTCAAAACAGCATGTGGGAGGACTACTGGCCAGATATGTCACCAAGCCAGGTGTGGAAATAAGGTACATAAGGAAAGCTGTTCATGGAATGTAGATGTCCAGGAAGACATCAAAAGAAAGAAGGAGTGCAGGCAAGAACGCCAGAACCATAGGCCTGGGGGGAGGGAGCTGGGTGTGTGTGTGATCATTATATGCTGCTGCTGGATGTGTGTGTGTGTGTGTGTGTGTGTGTGTGTGTGTGTGTGTGTGTGTGTGTGTGTGTGTGTGTGTGTGTGTGTGTGTGTGTGTGATCATTATATGCTGCTGCTGGATGTGTGTGTGTGTGTGTGTGTGTGTGTGTGTGTGTGTGTGTGTGTGTGTGTGTGTGTGTGTGTGATCATTATATGCTGCTGCTGCGTGTGTGTGTGTGTGATCATTATATGCTGCTGCTACATGTGTGTGTGTGTGTGTGTGTGTGTGTGTGTGTAAGCATGCTGCTGGATGTGTGTGTGTGTGTGTGTGTGTGTGTGTGTGTGTGTGTGTGTGTGTGTGTGTGTGTGTGTGATCATTATATGCTGCTGGGTGTGTGTGTGATCATTATATGCTGCTGGGTGTGTGCATGTGATCATTATATGCTGCTGCTACATGTGTGATTATATGCTGCCACTGGTTGTGTGTGTGATCATTATATGCTGCTAATGGGTGTGTGTGTAATCAGTATATGCTGCTGCTGGTTTTGTGTGTGTGTGTGTGTGTGTGTGTGTGTGTGTGTGATCATTATATGCTGCTGCTGGATGTGTGTGTGTGTGTGTGTGTGTGTGTGTGTGTGTGTGTGTGTGTGTGTGTGTGTGTGTAATTATTATATACTGCTGTGTGTGTGTGTTTGTGTGATCATTATATGTTGCCGCTGGGTGTGTGTGATCATTATATGCTGCTGGTGTGTGTGTGTGATCATTATATGCTGCTGCTACATGTGTGATTATATGCTGCCACTGTGTGTGTGTGTGTGATCATTATATGCTGCTGCTGGGTGTGTCTGTGTGTGATCATTATATGCTGCTGCTGGGTGTGTGTGTGTGTGTGTGTGTGTGTGTGTGTGTGTGTGTGTGTGTGTGTGTGTAATCATTATATGCTGCTGCTGGGTGTGTGTGATCATTATATGCTGCTGCTGTGTGTGTGTATGTGTATGATCATTATATGCTGCAGCTGAGTGTGTGTGTAATCATTATATGCTGCTGCTGGGTTGTGTGATCATTATATGCTGCTGTTCGTGTGTGTGTGATCATTATATGCTGCTGCTGTGTGTGTGTGTGTGTGTGTGTGTGTGTGTGTGTGTGTGATCATTATATGCTGCTGCTTGGTGTGTGTGTGATCATTATATGCTGCTGCTAGGTGTGTGTGTTTGTTTGTGACCATTATATGCTGCAACTGGGTGTGTGTGATCATTATATACTGCTGTTGGGTATGTGTGTGTGAGATCATTATATGCTGCTCCAGTGTGTGTGGGAACATTATATGCTGCCGCTGTGTGTGTGTGTGTGTGTGTGTGTGTGTGTGTGTGTGTGTGTGTGTGTGTGTGTGTGTGTGTGTGTGATCATTATATGCTGCTGTGTGTGTGTGTGTGATCATTATATGCTGCTGCTGGGTGTGTGTGTGATCATTAGATGCTGCTGCTGCTGTGTGTGTCTGTGATCATTATATGCTGCTGCTGGGTGTGTGTCTGAGTGTGATCATTATATGCTGTCACTGCTTTGTGTGTGTGAGTGATCATTATATGCTGCCACTGGGTGTGTGTGTGTGTGATCATTATATGCTGCTGGGTGTGTGTGTGTGTGTGTGTGTGTGTGTGTGTGTGTGTGTGTGTGTGTGTGATCATTATATGCTGCCACTGCTGTGTGTGTGTGTGTGTGTGTGTGTGTGTGTGTGTGTGTGTGTGTGATCATTATATGCTGGTGTGTGTGTGTGTGTGTGATTATTATATGCTGCTGTATGTGTGTGATTATTATATGCTGGTATGTTTGTGTATGATCATTATATGCAGGTGTGTGTGAAATACCCCAGTTAGGTATGCCTGTTGGTTAGTGTTACTCATGGTCAAACCCTGTACCTTAGGTACATTGAGCAAGAGCCTGAATTCTCTACCCATACTACCATTTGTGATTCAAGGTGTTGAGTCCATAGCTCTCAACTGTACAGATTTTCCCAGAATATTTTGTTCATACTTTTGGTCTGTTCCTCTTAGGATTTGTAGTTTTCTGGCAAATCATTGTGACCTGAATTCACTAAATATTGATAGCCCTTTAATTTGCAGTCTTCCTGTCTTCCAGGAAACACATGGTTATACAAGCAATGTTTAAAATGTGTCCCTGGTTTTGGGCCTTTGTCGCCACCCTCCCCAAATAAATTTTGGCTTTTTCCAAATTTCTCTGCTGTGAAGTTGAGAGATTTATTTGAATGTCAAGTGGATTTTACAAGGAGCTGAGAGCTTCAGGGGAACAGAAGTTTACTGCTGCTTATGCCAAGTCTGTTTGCATTGTTAGTAGCACAACAGGTAGTACACCTGCTTTTGATGCAGAAGGCTGTGGGTTCTACTCCCACATTATGCAGATGGATCGTTGATACTGTACTGTGTTGTGCTTTAAGGGGGGGGGGTGGATGCTGCAGTCTTGTCAATGTCCTCCTTTTCATAACTATGAACCTGTTATCAGTTTGCCATCCATTCCCTGTTGCAATATTACTAGCTTATTTTTTAATTTAACAGACAATTTATTCTTCAAGGGCAATGGGCACTTTATTTGTTGATGAAACAATTAAATATAAAGTTGTTTGCTAGTAGCAACCTCCTTATTGCTTACAGATCCCTTTAATGTAGAAGTATTTAGATGACTTACTTCTGCAGAGATTTTGCATATTTACTGAAATTGGTGGATTGTAATGACAGAAATTTGAATGGCCTTTTATAGTTGAAATTTTCTGAAATGGGTAGTTTTGTCATTATTGGTTTATACATTTTGTTTCATTGTTTTCTAGAAGACTGTTCAAAGCTACAAATTTAAAACACATTCTAACAACTGGTGCTGTATTATACAAGGAATATAATTTGATACAATCAGGTTAATACAAGGAATATAATTTAATACAATCAGGTTAATACAATCAGGAAAGTGTATAAAAGAATGCATACATGTATGCATGGCCCTAAAAATGTGTAGGAGCCTATGGTTTGAAAATAGCCCAGAGGTAAGCTTAGTCCTCCACTGACCAGATGCAAAATGAATGTGGGTTTTTATGCCCTTTCAATGAATGTGAGTTAAGGACAGAGAAGTTTACTGTTCATGCTGAGTCTGTTTTCATTGTGAGACTGTATTGTTTGTTTAGCAAATGGCTCAGTGTTTTTGCTATTTTATTTCAATTTCTGTAATAAGTGTAGAAGTAAACAAGTAATGGAATACTGGAGTGGCAGGGAGAGGGGTGCTGCAGGAGGACAGGGCTGCTCTGGGGGCCTAATCTATTACCCTGCCTAGGGCCCCACAGAGATACCTTACTAAAAGGATACAAGTCCTAAACAATAGGTCTTGCATGGACCACCTCAAAGATTTATCACTTTACTCAGTGTACTACAGAGGACTTAGATGTGACCCGAGTCTGGAATACAAGGCATCCTCCAACCTAATACTGATGGACCTACTGAACATCAGCAAGTCAAATGGCATCAGAAATACTCAGTCCAGGTATTTAAACTGAATGTTGTGGAGAAATGGCTATATATAACAGAGGCTACCACTGTTCCAGAACAGACTATGCATTCAAATGAAAAAGCTCATCTCTGTCCATATTCAAATGCAACTTGGATCTAAGGATGGGTAATAGAAAATGTGCTTCAGGATTTCCCCTTGTGCCACTAATGGATAGAGGAAGTTACTAAATGCTGCATCCTTTACATGGGTCCCCTCAAATTATCTCTGGTATGATCACAGTTATTCTCACTAGGGCTAATGTACAATTATCAGCCATGGGATAGGTAAGACCAACCAGGAAATGTAAATTCATTCACCAAAAGGGGAATTGGCTAAGCTTAAAATGTCCTCCAAGTGACCATATATTGTTGTAGTAAATAGTTTCAAAACATTGTCCTTTTTAGATCACTAAATGCCCCTCTCAACCTCCACTCCCCCCTCCCCCCAGCCTTCAACAGCATCCAGTGCCTCTGAGTGTAGGAATAAGTGGGAGATTGAAAAGACCGACCAGGCTAAGAAGGAATACTGTCTGGCTAACAAAGAAGCTAAGAAAGGAGTTGCAATAGCAAAGAACATGGCATTGGAGGCACTCAACTAGGTTCTGGAAAGTGACTCAGTAGGTAGCACAAAAACTATATCAGCTTGCAAGGCAAAGACAGATAAAGAAGATAGTCAGACACCCTTCATAAGGGATGTTAGCAACAACCTGCTCACCAGTCCACTGACATCAAAGGCAGACGGAAGGAGTATTTCTAGCAGCTTCTGAATGAACAAAACCACACAGAAGCTGTACTGCCCCAGAAACAACCTACAATGAGAGAAGAAGAGGAGCTCACCTTAGAAGAAGAAAGAACAGCACTAAGGAAGATGAAGTCAGGGAAAGCAGCAGGCTCAGATGAGGTCACAGCAAATATGATAAAAATGCTGAATGAGATAGCAGAGAAATGGCTCCTGAGTGCACTTGTAGCAGTGTGGAGAGAAAGTCCTATCCCAGATGACTGGAGAATAAGCACACACATACCAGTGTACAAGAACAGAGGGGATATCCACAACTGTGGGCAGTACAGAGGCATCAAACTCCTGTGACATTACATGAAAGTTCTGGAGATGGTGAGTGATAAATGGATACACAGAGTAGTAGAAAGTAAGATGGGAGATGAGCAGTTTGCATTCAGATCAGGATGAGCAGAAGTGATCCAACAGTTACAGTAAGACAGATAGTTGAGACGAAGATGGAGATGAGGAAAGAGTCCAGCTGGGCATTCCTAGACTTGGAGAAAGCACATGACAAGGTCCCAAGAAAGCTGATTTGGGCAGTAATGTGGTGGTTCAGTGTCCCAGAAACACTGGTCGAATTAGTGCAGGCTATGTACAAGGACCCAATGACTTAAGTTTGAACAGTGTTTGATCTCACAAAGGGGCTCCCAGTGGGAGTGGGTGTACACCAGGGTTCAGCTCTGAGCCCACTACTGTTTGTACTGATGATGGACTACATTAGCAAATAGGTCGGAGGGGACAGATCAAAAAGATGCTTGTATGCAGATGATGTGGCATTACAGGCAGACTCTGAGCAAGAACTCCTGCAAAGGATAAGGGAATGGAATGCAAAACTGAAGGCATATGAGATGAAAATATGTACAGCTAAGAAAGTAGTAATGGCAGCAAGTTGTGGAAATTAGAAGAAGCTGAGAATTAAGATAGAAGGGAAGATAGTGGAACAGGTTAATAGCTTCAAGTATCTGGGACGGGTGGCTGAGGAGAAGGGAAGTCTGAATGTAGAGGTCAAAGCTAGAATTAGAGGGGCTCCAGCCAACTGGCATAGAGTGACAAGTGTAGTGAATGACAGAAGAATGCCAAAGAAGCTGACAAGTTAGGTGTACAAGACAGTAGTGAAACCAGTGCTACTGTATGGTAGAAACATCTGGGCAGAAAAAGGCAGAGCAGATGAGGAAGCTAGAGGTGATGGGAATGAAGTTCCTGAGAAGGGTGGTAGGATGTATACTGTGGGACAGATGAAGAAATGAGGACATAAGTGCAGAAGTCAAAGTAGCTCCGATTGCAGAAAACATAATAGAGAACAGATTACGGTGGTTTGGACACATGCAGAAAAGCAGAGGACAATCTGGTAAAGAAGATTTGGGATAGACAAGAGGAAGGTAAGAGGAAACAAGGATATCCAGGAAAGAGGTGGATGGATTGTGTGAAAGAAGATCTGTGATAGTCAAGCATGTGTACTGAAGAAGGCAGGAGTGTGATACTGAACCTAGAGAGATGGCGACAGTTAACATGACACCTCGATCCCAAGTAGAAAATTAGAAAAAGGGGATTGATAATGATGCTGATGATGAATTTGTTTAGTTAGTAGAACAACATGTTTTGTACCAATGAGCTCATACTTTTTAGCACAATAATTTTGGACAAAGCCGAAAGCAACAGGGTGAGAAAGGCATAAAATCAGGGACAGATTTTAAATATCGCCCCTATAAATTTAGAAAGGTGCTAGAAAAACAGCATTTGCATTACAGTCAATTTTATGGAGGATATGGTATCTGAAGCTCAGATATCTGTCATATTTAATTACTTCAGTCCTCAATGATTTGCCAGAAAATGATTCGCTTTATGAGGAACAGACCAAAAATATAACGAAAAAAATGTGTACATTTAGTACAATTCTGCAAAGTTGAGAGGTAAGGTTTTATGAATAAGAAGAATGGAACTATAAAGGTCAGCACTTTTGACTGAATGCAAGTCCCTGTAGTCTGTCTAAAAATAATAATAATAATAAAAAAAAATGTATATGTAAAGAGAGGGCCAGCCAAGCATAATGGATAAAAACAAAAACATTTTACAAAATCAGGGCAGCTGAGAACTATGAAAAATATCTCGTTGTCTGCCTGTAAAAGAAAAATAAAACCCTCTGTTTTCTCCTGCCACAGCAGCTGTTCCCTGGATTTTAAAATGCAATGACTTCTTGTTGCATCCCATCCATGATGTACTGGTTCACTTCTACATACAGTAGATAATGAGTGGGAAAAGGTAGGAGGCAACAAATGAATTGCCAAGTCCACAACCCTTCTTCCAAAGGGCTCTGCTCTCGTTTCTCTGGAAGGGACATTTTTCCACTTTTTCTTAAAGTAAGGAAATGAGACATTTTCTTTACTTTAAGAAAAATAAATAAACACATAGATACCTGAAAAGTGCTCTTACAAGAGAAGCAAATGCAGCACCCTAAGTGGCTACCTAGTTTGCCTGTGCATAAGGCCAACCATGCTTCTGGGATACTATATCCTACAACTCTCCTAAAACTTTAATAGGTGTACTAGGCATGGCATACAGATGCAGTATAAAGCAATGAGCTCTGGGGAAACTACATCTTACTGGACAGCTGCCACCTTCCTTATAATTACCTTCTGGGTTACTGCATCATACAGCACTCCCCCAGATCTAGTACATCTTCTATGTATGGATATCTCGGAGTGTGATCTTTTGGGTAGCTGTGGCCTTCTATGGAGCCGTTTACTTCCCTATTGTGACACTTTATGGTTTTGTACCCCACAGCCCATTTCAGACCCAGTAGGTGATTCAAGCATAGATCACAGGTAAACAGTTTAGAAGGCTGCAGTGATATTATGGTGAACTGTGTCCTTCTGGAGATCTGCATCCTTCCTCTCAGTGACCTCTTTGGGTACAGTATACAGAAGATTACATCAGATCTAGCGGCAGCACCAGGGATGGGTCACAAGTTAACTTTGTGGCAAGCTTTAGAGAACCTCAGAAGAATGACTATCTTCTTGAGAAATGTGTCCTTGCAATGAATGATTTCCTACAGCTCTTCTCTGCAGTTGTAGAATACATTGCTTGGATCAGTCATGGATGAACTGCATAGGTTACTAAGGTAATCTGCTGGACTTGCACCTTTCAGGGAGCTGTGTCCTTCCCTATAGTGAAATTCTGGGTTAGTGTATCATGTAGTTCTCCTCACATTTAATATGGACCCCATTAAGGGGGCACAGGTGAACTACATAACAAGATGCATTAACCTCCACGAGAACTATGCCCTTTTGTCCTTCCCTTTAGTGATCTTCTGGGGTACTTTTTCCTACAACTCCTTTCTGCAGATTGAGCAAGGGCCCCTCAAATGATTTAATGTTGAACTGTATAGCTGGTGGCAGTGAACTTTTATAGAACTGTGTCTTTCTAAGGAGCTGTAAGCCTTAATCTCTAATGACTTTCTGGATTACTGTGTTCTACAATTCTCCTCAGATTGAATAGGTTCCAGCAGATATGCCACATGTGACTGTGTATCAGGCAGAAGATAAATTCCTGGTAACTATAACTATTTCCTTCTTAGAGAATTTACCCCTCCCTGAAGTGACCCTCTGGTTAACTGTTTCCCTACAACTCTCTTCAGATCTTGTAAAGTTCCAAGGGATGAATGAGCATAGCAGGCTACAGTAATGTTCTGGACATTTACAATCTTCTGCCAAACTGTGCCATTGTCTTCAGTGTTTTTCTGGGATACTGTATCATATTGGTTTCCTCAGCTTTAGTAAGGTTTTCAAGGATAGATCATGGAGGAACTGTACCGCAGTCTGCAATGACATTTTTGGAGCTGGGTATTTTTTTGCAGTGACCTGGGGTCTGTTTCATGTATTTCTCCTTAGGTCTAATAGAAGTCCCAATGACATGTCACAGCGAACTATGCAGTAGGCTATAGTGACTTTCTGGAGGACTGCATTCTTCTCAGGATTTGTGTCCTTCGATGTACTAAGCCTCTGGGTACAGTATCTTGTAGTTTTCTTCTGCTTGTTTTTACAGTCATCAGAGAATTCCACAGCAGAAACAACTACTGACGTAGAATGTATTATCAAAAAATGGGAACATTGTGATGAAGGGTGGTTTTATCACTGAGGAGTTAGCCTATGTAGCCTAGAACAATACAATTCAATATTTATGATGAAAAACGTGCCCAGCAAATGAAATAAGTGGTGGTGGAGACATTATATGACTGAAGAGAGGGATCTGGAAAAAAATTAAGTGGAAAGAATTAACATTACGGCAATCACTTTGGAAAAGGCAAATTGGACACCCATTCAAGACAGAGCCATCTACCTTCTTGGCTCCCTCCTTTTCAAACTTTTATACCAAGACACATCAACCCCTGTAACTATGAGATTAACTTCATCTACCTACACTAGGGCTAATAAGAACCAATCACTATACCTCCATCAACTAAACTTCACTCCACATACCACAGTGTTTCTGTTCTTGCCCCTTAACTGTGTCAGTTATTGACACCTGATCTTACTGAAATCACAGACTACAAATAGTTCAGAAACCTCAGTTCAGACAATAGCACTTAACTGAATATTAAGTGCACATGTCAGAGCACGAGAAACATCATATAACTCCTATGGGTTGTACTACTGCATTCAGCCATGAAAACTTTGGCTGCTAAATCTCCTAACTTTTCCAACATATAAATTCATACCTACTGCTTCCCCACCTGCCCTATCCATTCCGTACTATATATTTAAGATCCACTTCTCCTGTTACTAGCCCTACTGTTGTAACTCTTAGTATTGTCTAAGCTGTACTGTCTTTATAGCTGAAATTTCCCTTTTACCAGTATATACTATGTCTATTCTTTTGGCTGGATCACACATCTCACCTATAACACCTGTATTATACATTGTACACTCCTGATCCTACTACTTCTCGAACCTTCTTGTAAATATATGCATATTTTTTTACATCTGTTATCTTACTTCATAATACTATATAATTTAGTCATACCTTTAATCTTACTTTACTGTTGTTATTATGTATGCTACCTGTGCTGACCCTGATAATGGTCAAATCTGATCAGTGCTCTGCCCTAGTAAACAAAATGAACTAATTAAATACATAAATACATTTTATTTTTATTTTATTTATTGACATTTGTTAACTGGGTTAGCCCAACTGAGCCAGGGGCCCATTTTCAGTGGAGGCCCAGGGAGAAAAGCTGCAGACGTAGTACATATCTTTACAATAAAAATCAAATGAAAAATAAAAATAAGAGTAAACAAGTAAAACCAGCATGAAACATAATAAGAAAATCAACAGTTAGCGAATATCTGTACACGAAGTAGGTTAAATAACAACTGACAGGTCTACAGAATATCACCTAAGAACTACATACAAATAGATAAACCATTAAAAACTTTTTTCCTACTGATCGACTTAATGTCTGCTGACATGCACTGTGAATTATTTTTAATGCTAACTTGGATTATCGATTTATGTATATTTTTTGTTGTTACTCTGATTTCTGTATTAATTTGTACTCTACCCAAATGTTCTGAATTACTGTTGTACAAATTTCACATGTGCATTTATTTGAATATTGTAAGTTTACATTTCTTTTTAATTTAATAAGCCTGTGTTACATATCTCTATGCTGTATTTTCTTTCTTTAGGTGGAGCTTTTCTCCCTGTGCCTCCACTTAAAATGGGCTTTGCCCAGTCGGACTTTCCCGGTAAATATAAAATAACTAAATAAATAAAATATATGCTACGGAAGTGAGGGGAGAGGGAGGTATAAAGGTATATGAGGGAAGTATAAGGAAGTAAAGAGAAGAATAGGAAAAAAGTTAAAGTTGAGAAGAAAAGAGGCTAGAGGCTAATGCATTCAATGTTTATTGTATTTATTTATCTATGTGGACCATTTTTAGGTTCAACATGGAATTACTGCTTGCTCAAAATGACGTAGTAGCCACATGGAAGCTGAGGGTTTAAGCCCTGAACTACAGGAGGCAGCTTGTTAACATCTCATAGCTTTAATCCTATGAAATGGAATTATGGGAGCAGTCATTACACTTAAATGGGAAAAGGGAGCTGTGGCGGGTTTTCGTTCTTTTTTTTTAATAAATCAGTGGAATGTGAGGTAGCAGAATAATTAACAGGATTATATAGCAGGCATGAAGAAACTTGAAAACTTTCATGATCCACAAAACTGGATGAAGTAATTTTGCTTCTCAATGAAGAGGCAGAAGATGCATCACAAAGTAATTTTAGACCCATTAATTTAATAAATATAGATTTAAGAACTGCAGCTGAAACACCAGCCAGAGTGCAAAAGATAATACTGTCATATCTAGTGAGGGATTGGCCCAAGGGTTTCGTAAAATGTTGCTATTCAAGAAGCTAGTAGTCGTAACTAATAAAAGCAGTTTGAATTTGGAGCTTGCCTTGAGTTCTGAAACCAGTTTAGGGAGTTATCTACAAATGTATATAAAGCCTTGCTTGAATCTTCTCTTTCCTTAGTAAGATACTCTGGATTGCTTCACTGTGGGATTATAGTATGTCTCAGTTGTCCAGATTTTCACAGAATATTCATATTTTTGCCTCATATTGTTGGTCTGCTCCTCATAAAATTTTTGTTTTCTGGCAAATTGGTGAGGCTTGAATTCACTAAATATTGACAGACGTTTGAGTTTCAGACTTCATATCCTTCAGAAAATGCATGGTAATATAAAAGCTTTTATTCTAGCAACTTTCTAAGAATATAAGAGCAATGTTTAAAATGTATTCCTATTTCTTGACCTATGCCCTATATTATTTTTGTCCTTGTCCAGAGATCTTCTGCGAAGATGTTGAGAGAGATGCATACAAGGGATGTCTTAGTGACTGACTGGATTAGCACTTTACATCTTTGTCATTCGATGGTGGATACAAATGTTTGGGAAAATGTGTTCCAATTCCAGAGGCAAATCATTATAGTGAGGATTTCATATGTTTTCAGTTTTAAAAACAGCAACTTAATTGCCCTGACTTAATAAGCAATCTATGGGAACTATTCACAAACACTGTGTGCCATGGTGTAGGTATGTCATAGAATAGTATACCAAAGCCCCGTGTGATTCATAAGCAAAGGTGCTTTCTATATGAAATCTGGACAACTGAGACATATTATAACCCCACAGTACAGCTAAAATACTCCATATATGCTCATGACTCTCCTCAATCATATGTGACTCAAAAGTGCAACACTGTCTGTGTTGCCTGGTCCCAAATGGGGTAAACTATGGCACTCCAGTCATCAACAGTCAGATGGCATTGTATTTGTCATTACAGTGATTCTCCATTCATGCTATGTTCCTCAACCTACAAAGCTGAGTAGCATATCAGTACTTCAAAAAAAAAAAAGGAAAAAAATGACAAAGTAGGAAAAACCTTAGCATCACCCCTGCTAACACAATCATATCCCTCACTGTCCACACAAAGGGACACTGCTGAGTTCCCACCAATTGGAGCTTCAGTTGGTCCAAATCTCTTCTTTACTATAATATGCTAATAGGCCTAACTTTGCTGCCATGCCCAGTGAGGGAAACAATTTTGTGAATCATTGTAGACAAGATGGAGGAGAATGTGCATAACTGGGAACAGCAACTTCATAAGGATAAAATATATTTCTTTGTTGCTGTTCTCAGCTGCTGTGTGTAGTGTTGTCACAAAGTGTTTCCCCAGCATTATGAGTGTCAGTGTGCATTGTATACCACTGTTTACTAGATGCAACTGTACAGCATTAATACATATGGACCAGCTTCAGTATATTGACCATGTTTTTACTGTTCATTAGAAGTTCGACAGAAAATTCTTGATAAAATATGGAAGATGAAAAATAAATATTAGTCTAACAGAGTTTCATAAAAATTATATTTTCTCATCTCATATAAAGTTGTTACATTTCTTAGTGGATAGTCTTTGGTTGTCCGGATATAACTAGCATTATTATATATCTAGCTGGATCTCGAGCATATGATAGAAACCTCATTTGACTGAGACCAAAAGACTGAAAAGTCACTTGACTGAAACCCATAAGACTGAAACTCATAAGACTGAATTTCAACATACTAAATTTTAAACTGGACCATATAAAATCAGACTAGGTGGGGGCTGTGCTCCCCACACTCCCCCCTAATTATATATACTAACTCCAGGATCGCACTACACTGGGGAAAAAGGCATAGTAGTGGCATCATGTAGACTACTGTAAGTAAGTGAAAGGTTTATGCCCTTTTCCCCACTGTAGTGCGATCATGGACTTAGTATATATAGTTGGGGGGGGTGTAGGCCCCCACTTAGACTGGTTTTATGTGGTCCAGTTTACAATTTGTTATGTTGAAATTCAGTATTATAGGTTTCAGTCTTATGGGTTTCAGTCAAGTAACTTTTCAATCTTTTGAAATTTCAGTCAAACACGTTTCAGTCAAATTAGGTTTCTATCATATGATAGGGATCCATCTAGCTAGATGTCCCTATTAACATAAGTTATACACTCCTGCATTCTGTTGTCTTTAGTCCCAGCATGGGCTTCTGGATCATAATTGTTTGCCCTTTGACGTGTTTCCACATAACAATTATGTGCCATTGTTTATTAAAATCACTACTTTCACACTGATGATAATCCTTTGTCTCTCCATCCTGTTTGTTCTTTACTATTATAACATACTTCCTGTTTGTCAATATTTAGTTTGCTTGTTAGGTATTATGTAACCTGATGATTAACTCTTATCTGTACTGTTGGACTTTGTTAGCGCATCATTTGCATTGATTACTACCCTTGAAAGCTTCATTTGTTTTGGGAAGACTCATTGCCTACAGTTTTACTGCAATAGACGTGGCTTTTTAGCAGCGGAGTCACTTTGGACGGAAGTGTTTTGTAGAGCAGTTTACATAGCCTGCTTGGGTATTTTGCTACAGCATATTTTCTGGTGTGCTGGATTACTTACCAGGTGTTGTTCTGAATTCACTCAAAGGTCTGTTGTGATGTTGTAACCCCAGCATCTTTTACTTGGATCTGGCAGAAGTCCTTATTTTATCCATATGTGGACTGGAGGGAGTAAACTTAGTTGTTCAGCCTTTTGATTGGTTAGTGTGTGTGTGTGTGTGTGTGTGTGTGTGTGTGTGTGTGTGTGTGTGTGTGTGTGTGTGTGTGTCTGTGTGTGTGTGTGCGCGTGCGCATGTGTGTGTTCTCTTGAATATTGACTATTGAAGCCAGACCAGATTGCCACTTTAACATGTAAATGCCAATTTAACTTAAAGGTCAACAAAACTGCAGATAAGAGAAGGCTGTTTTTGCAGCACTTTCTAAAAAGGGTCAGGGATAGCTCTATTGGGGTTGGTCCTGCCATTTTAACTATGTATCCTCACTGCTGCATAGTTTGTGGGCCATTTCAAAACTATTTTTCAATATGCTGGAAATTTATCTTAATATTGTTGTCATCAACAGACTCATTTAGTACAGTGATTCTTTCATTATCCTTCTGCAACATTATTCCACCACATCACCGCTAATTTTGTCAGCTGCGTGTATTTTTTTTATATTGTCTATATTTTACCAGTGCAGTTTGCCATATGCAGCCAGTGTAACGTTGCTGTCTTCAGATCCACAGCATTACTTCAACTTTCTCATCACAGAGTGGCATTTTCCTTTAAGCTCTATTGTGCTATTTTACGTTAGCTCTTTATCTGATATCTACTTCTGCTAATATCTTAGGCAGCTGCTGGCTGAATATATACTTTAAGCTGGTTTCATTGTTTTTAATTGTCTAACTGTGCATATATTTCCTAAGAAATTATTTATTTTATTTAGTGCATATGTGCATACATTAGCTTTTTATTGACATAGTTCAGGACTGTTCTGCCCTTATGAATATTTCTTATAATATGGGCCTCTTATTGGCTATTAATAGGATGTATGGATCCTTGCTACCATCTTTTACTAAAGTCAGCAGCTGTGCATACAGTCAAAGGGGATGGGGGCGTAGGTGGCACCCTGCTGTTATTCAGTATTTTTTTTTAATTTGTTGTAGTGAGGATTTAATTTTAATTCTGATTGAAACCTTTGAAAATTTTATTCAGGTTTTGCTGTCAGGCATTGCTTGACACCTGGTTTGGCTTTTTCCTTTTCTTACTAAATCAGATGTTATTAATTATCTATATGCGGAAGAACAACTTGATAGGTATGCATCTCTCATTATTAGTTTAGACAGTATTAAACACCTTTTATGCAAGTAGCTGTTCTGCACCATTTTGCCGCACTGCATTATTAAAGAACATGCACTAGAAATTATTTTTGGCATAACATGGTGAGGTATACACTAGGAGAGTACAGAAATATGAGTATTAATGCTCATCTAGAACAAAATTACTAAATCATGCACAAAATCTATTTGCATCTGTCCATTTATTTCAATGCCTACTTTGAAGTCTTTCATTCACTGTGCTTTTAGACTACTGCACATCACCATTTTTAAATAATTCTATAGGAACAACCAATGTGAAGTTACATATAACATCACTGAATATATTTGGGTATATTATTTTAAGAAGATGCAACTTGGTTATTATTTGAATGGTTTTGTAAAACCTCAAGTCAGAGACAATGTTCACAAGTTAGGCCTTTGTTATTGACAGTTCATGTTCATTTGATCTTTTAGATGCACCTGGTATAATTAGCTTTTTCCTTTCAGTGCTGCATGCTTTTATTTTATATATGGAGACACAGTACATATAATAGAAGTTATGAATGTTTACTGAGATGAAAAGCTGTCAGGCAGTAAATATGCTAAACAAACAGAGAGGATAACATCTGAGAAGGTAGCTGATGTTATCAATTTATTTCTACTATATAGATAGTGCTGTCTAGGACAGGAAACAATGTAGCCTTTCCTAAATTGAAAGTAAGCAAACAATCTATGAAAAATGACATCTTACCCATTGTGTTAAGAACAGTGAAAAGGTAATGGCATTGTACACTGTCTGCTAGTCTAAGAATAATAAATACAGATGAGCTTCTTGCAGACAGTACCCTAACACTACTATTATTAACACTCATGCATTGATCCATTCAGGTATTGGTCAGGAGTTACTGTGTCTATTACTTTCATGATTAGCTGATAGTTTATCAACAGCTTTAGTAAGAATAATACTATGTTAACATATATTTTATGTCAGAAATAAAGTCACCCCTTTCCTTACCATTCATAACTGTAGTCACGAGTTTTTTTGTAAAACCAGACTAAACTAACTAAACAGCAGCAACCTTAGCTATATAAAAGTAACACATCTACATAAAAACAATAATTAGACATGACCCATTATAGCATGTTAACAATAAAGCTTAATAATGTTTAGTAGAACAGTCAAATTTAATGCAGTCTTGCAACAAAGTGTGAATGTCGTCAGTAACCATCTCATAGAACAAAGATCTACAATGCAGATAGAATAGGGGCTGATGAATTTATTTAGATTACATAG
Source organism: Protopterus annectens (assembly GCF_019279795.1). NCBI lineage: Eukaryota > Metazoa > Chordata > Ceratodontiformes > Protopteridae > Protopterus > Protopterus annectens. Next base: position 643,775,695 of record NC_056749.1, read on the forward strand.
ATCCTACTTGGATAGGTTCTTCAGATTATTTCAGTTGGAGGCTTTGCACTGTCCAGTTATGACTATCTAGGTTGTTAAAATCTTATAACATTGGTGCAATAAGTCAAAATTCATCTGAGGTCGGTAGTATTTGGCTTGTTCTAGTAGTCAGATAAGGACTGCATTGAGAACTCTATGACAACAAAGACCCTGACTGGTTAAGTATAAGCATGTGCCCCACATTTATGCAGATTATTTGGATTGGCCTGCTTACAAGTTTCACGGACTGCCTTACTAATAAAACATTTATCTTTGCTATTAGTGAGGAATCTACTAACCATCATATAAAAGCTTCAGCTTCACTAGCTTTTCATTTGCCATCCTGTATTCTCTGAAAATGTATTTGGTTTCGAATTTACAAAAAACAGCGATTGTGATGTTATTTTCTTGAAGTCTAAACAGCAGCTTCTTTTAATCTGTCACACTGGGATATCTGTGTTTTTCTGCATTTCTTTGTTCAGAATGTGAATAGTTGACTATTTGCCAAGGTTGTGATTTTCTGTTTCATACAGACTCCTCCTTGGTGATCTGTGCCAGGCCTTCTGTACCAAGAAAGTCCCCTTCCCAGCTTGATCATCTACTTATGTAAAACAAACAGTACCAAGAACAACCACTCCAAAGACCTTAACCTATACTGACACATAAATAGAACATGCTGGCATGACACATTCCTAAACCAACAAATCTCCATCATAGGAAATAAGGTTCCACTATACATAAAGCAATGCATCACAGTGGCTGCAGTCAAAACTACTCTGGATCAATGGATGGGGAATTGTAAATTCACTACTGAGATATATAGTGTGGCACTTTTAAATAACAGAGCCTTAATCATTCAACTATTTTTGGACTTATCTCACTAGGCTTCCCAATTGTCTTCTGGACTCTATGGCAAGTATTTACCTGTGAACTTAAGAATCTATATATCTGTAGTTTTTAGAACATTTCCTAAATATTAGGATACTGTAATTTCTACAGCAAGATTATCCAAAGCTACCTCTTTACTTCTTGCAGCCTTGAAAATACTGCAAGAATTATGGAGCTCCTCTGCTAAAAACATGATCATGGTCTTGAAAAGGCAGTTATAGCAATATTATGTGTAGTGTGTTTTTAACAGTAAGATAGCATGCTTTTTAGTTGACATTTGGATACCATTTAGTGACCACCATTTTTGATTGGTTTTGCTGCCTTCATTCCACACATTACATGGACACTTTCCCATTGTATAGCATCACAGTCTTTGGTGCTCCATCAGGAGTGTGACCAATACTGTTGTTCTTTCTTCATACTGCATCTACCGTATCACACACTGCTCACCTCCTGCATCACACTTTCAGTCATGTACTAATAGGTTCATAGGATGCTATTGGCCCGGAGGCCCTTATAGGCCTAGCCAAGAATTTCACCCATGTCCATCAAGTCAGCACCTGTTTTCGCTGTCCAGCAGGGGCACAGGTGGGATCCCAGGGGTATATATTCTGTTTCCCATCCAGTCATCTAGGTTCCTCTTAAAGAGGGCTAGTGAGGTACTCTACTTGACATGGATAGGAAGTCTATTCCACAGATGTTGGAGTTAATGGGACACAAATCTATCCTGCCAGCAAATTCTATTAATGCCACAGACCAGGTTGAGAACTTGCATGTGGGTTGCACAAGTGGAGTTTGACTTAAAGATATACAGCAACTCCATCAAGGCTGAGTCTGAGACGGCCTTGTATGCCAGATACCGGTCACCTCTGAGCAGTCTGTATGAGAGTGAGTAGAGGGACAGGGCTTTTAGCCTATCTGTATAGGATAGGTGTTTGAGAACCTGGATTTTCCTAGTCAAGAACCTCTGTGGTCTCTCCAACTGCTGCATGTGCTTGGCAAGGTACATGCTGAAGGGACCATTGTACTCAAAAATGGGTCTGATAAGAGAGGAATACAGGGATGTTATGACCTCCTTGTTCCTGGATGAAATACCCTTACTTATCAGGCGTGCCATGTAGAAAGCTTTCCGTACATGTGAGGCAACATGGTGGTCAAAAGTCAGGTTGCTATCAACCTGGGTGCCCAAGTCCCTCATGAAGGATTACATGCTTAGTAAGTTGTTATTAATGTGATAATTAGTGGGGGAACCATTTTCCACAAAGGGGATAATGATTCATTTCTTGGCATTCAGTTTGAGGCCATGCTTCTGGCACCAGTCATAAGTTTGGTTAAGGCACTTTTAGAGTATGTTCACATCACTAGGGGAATTTATCACAATGCCCAGCTTGCAGTCATCTGCAAATATGGTCAGCCACAGACCACTGGTTTTGGCTTCCATTTCAGAAAAGTATATCCCAAACAGCAGAGGCCACAAGACCGATCTTTGGGGTACGCCGCTTGTTACGGGTCTACTACTAGGGGTAGCTTCCCCTATTTTGACAGAGTGGGTTCTATCAATGAGCCAATTAACTACCCATCTGGTAACATATGGGTTGATGCCTAGCTGGGAGAGTTGTTGGTGTGGTGGGTTGTGATGTGCACGTGTGCTTTTGCCTCGGAGGTCTCTTTTGTTTAGGTATGTTTTTGTTGAGAACCTCCAGATATGTAGGAATGTACTGTACAGGTGTGGGTGGTGTTAGAGATGTGCTGCTTGTGGTGTTTGTGCAGACAGTCTTCTCAGTGCCAGATGTACTGGCTTGTGACTGAGACAGCAAAAGCATCTCTCACATATTGTGTTCCTAGGAGGTAGGGGAAGAGGGTTGTCTGTGTACATGAGAGAGTTACTACGCTGTCTTAGGATGCCCATATCAACAAGACTAGCTGGAAAAGTCATGGGAAATTGTCTGTTCATGGTTGTCAGATCTGTGGAAGAGAGGTGAAATATAACAGAGTGGGTACTATCAGAATAGAGTTCTTATAGGTGTGAGTAGGGCTGGATAAAATCACAGTAGTTGCATGGGAGGGCATCAGTTACACAGGAGTGCTGGTAAGGGAAAAAATGCAATTGAGATACCTCACAATGGGTTAAAATAGTGTAGTGGCAGTGTGCAATGGGTAAGCAAGCACAACACCCTGCAAACACAGGGTATAAATACCAGAAAAGATGGAAGAATCTAGATGCTCGAATTACTACCCAATCATGCTAGCACCTGCTCTTTCAACCAATCACTCATGCTAGAGAACGTCAGGTGACCCTGTTACTCTAACAGTGAAGACAAGACACTACCAGCAGAAGATGGCTGCCATAAACACTAATGGTTATCATCTCTCACAATGGTGACAACAATTTACATATCTAACAAACTGGATAAATATATCTTACTACAGTACTGAAAACTTCCAGTTATTTACATGGGGCTCTGTCCTATCTAAGAACTGCATCTCCAGTACCAAAACCTTGCTCCTTAATGCTCAGGTACTTCTCATTCTGTTATTTCTCAGTATGTAGTTTAGTGTAAAAAATGACATGGCAGTGCTAAAACAATAAGCCCACCATTTACAAATATCTGCAAATCACTATATTTCAATGAAATGGGCACAGAGGCATAAAGCCCTGATCATGACCCAGGCAATCCAGGTTTTATTAGTATCACAGGTTACTGATGGAGTAGCAGGGAGAGATGGATGTATCCATGCTGGGGCAGGGGGGTGCATGGGCATCTCCAGACAATGATCACTGAGAGACACCAGGGACAGATCCAGTGGCGGCACGATCATGGGGGTAGTGGGGCTGGCGCAGAGGTAAGAGATACACCACGGATCCCCACATAACACACCTCATCAGGGCTGTACCACATTAACACAAGAAGAGGTGGGATATAGGGTAAGCCAATAAACCCATCCAGACGGTAGCACATACGTGCTAAACCCTGTTGCCTGCAATCCATGACCAGCCACAGCAAATTACTTGAATATGTCTGGGGGGCATGGAGGAGCTGGTAAACCTAGTGTGGATGGGGCACAAGGGCTGGGGTGGTAACAATGAACAAAGGGTGGGGGGACAAATAGCAAAAAAAAAAAAAAATAAAGAAATGAAAGGGCAACATGAAGCACAGTTATGTTCTACTACACACATTTGGTGTACTCCTACAAGATAAATATGTAAGAAAGTGAATTGTGCCTTGGAGTGGTACTAGGCTGCACTACTCATGACTCAGAATTCACACTTAGACTGCCACCTTTTTTAGGATCTTTGTGGGAATAGTTACATTGGCTAGTGTCCCAAGAACAGTGCCTGCCCTACACATGAATGGAGAAGAAAATCATGATCATATTCCTGGTCATCCAGCTGGGACCCTGTGTGGGATCATTCAAGAAGGACTGACTAAGGTTCTTACTAAGGCATTTGGCATTCTCTGGACTGAGAAAGCAATGCAGGCACCTGTATCCCGATGTATCATGACCTGTGGTGTCACTGCCCAGAAAATTTATGGAAATAGTAAACATAGGTTTGGCAAGGAATCCTCAAATAGTGCGGTAAGTATTTGGCTTTGGTAATACTTTGCAAACTGTAATCTTAAAATGTGTTGTGCCTGTCATTCAGAGTAGTGTTCCTAATAAAGGCTGTGCTTTCTAACAGATACGAAGACAGAATAGGTAGGCTTCTGTGGGAAATTGTATCTGTGCTGTGAGTAGAACCAGTAGCACATATATTCATGTGGCACTAATGTACATTCTGAAAGACTGCATTATGGGACTGTATCTGTGCTGCAGGCACTACTGAAGGAATGTTAGTCTCGTGAACTGACGCATAATATGGGTTATGAGCACAGCTTTTCAGTTGTGGTGCTTTATGGACTATTCTAGGCTTCTGCTGTCTGGAACTAAGATTTGAGTCTGTAGCTTTGCAGTGTTCCGTACACCACACCTTTACTTGTGCAATAGCTTATGTGCCACTTTCTGTTTCAGAATGGGCAGAGTAAGAGGCTAACCATATTGGCTGCTGCAGGAAGCAGGAGACAGTTTTAGCACAGTGGGATTAATCTGCATTTTATGTACTGCCATCTTGTACATATATTGTACCATTTTGTAAGATATCTTCACATTCTGTCTGTCTTTTGATGATGTAGGTGGGTGGGACTGGAGTACCAGGCACCACCAGCTCCGGCCTTAGATGTGGCTGTGGTGAATGAGAGGGCTGGGAGTTCCTAATAGGAGGGGATTTCTAGCTTCTTGCTGGAATGTAGATTGCCTCATTTGCCTCTTGCAGCTCAGCCCAACTAAGGTATTTGTACTGCTTTGTATGTGTTTATTTGCTTGAACTAATTACCCTTCCCAACTTTTATTCTTATGCTTCCCTCTCACTCTTCAAGTATTTCCTTCTCTCTAAAAATGTATAAAATGGGGCCCCTACTCCCACAAAATGTCCCATCAATCCCCACCTGCTTCATTATGCCTCCCTCCTGCTATGTCCCACCCCATTTCCCATTTTCTTCTACACCTTTTCCTTCACTTTCATGAAACCAGCAGGTATCTAGTTGCCTAGACACCACGCCATTCACAGTGTATTATTCCTAACTCCCTTGCAGCACTTTCCAACCACCTGCTACAGCCTGTTCCACCTCACCATAACTACTGCTGCTGCTGCTTTATTATGGCAGTCTCATGACATTCATGCCAGCCAGTAGACCCTCATTGTCTTGGGTGTTTACAGACTTATTGTCCTGCTCAGCTGTCTTCAGCTTCCATTTTCATGTTCCCCCAACAGAGTGTGGCTTTGTACTTGAAATGTATCCCATTATATATTTTGTTCTGATTTTAGTTACATTACAGTGCATCACATTTGTGGTACACAGTCCATCCTCAAGCACACACAGTGCATCTATATTTATTTAATGTTTTTTTGACCAGAAAAACCCGACTAGGACAGAGCCTATTTTGAAAGGAGGCCTGGAGAGAAATGCTTCAGACACGTCTTTGGAATGTGTGAAGAAACCGGAGCACTCAGAGGAAACTCACACAAATGCAAGGAGGACATACAGAATCTGCACAGAAGGCACTTCAGGTGAGAAACAAACCAGAGAACTTCTCTATATAAAGTGGAGTGCCACAGGCATCAGTAATGGGCCCATTCCTTTTTTCATTGCCTTTATAGGTGTCACTGACCAAGATCAGGAGGGAAAAGTTTACACTTTGCTGTTAAATCAAAATTATAGAAAAAAAAACAGTACAAAAGCATGAGAAGAAACTTCGCAAAACTAGAAGACAGATGTGGAACATGGAAGTTTAAAGTTACTGTGAAAAGATCCAAAATAAAGCATCTGGGAAACAAAACTCAGGAAGAGAGAAAAACAAGTGTCGGTAAAGTAATAGCAAAAGCAAAGGAGAAAAACGGAACAAATAGTGTTGATATGAGCTATAGGTAAACAAGTAATGTTAGAAATAAAGAAGAAGCTCAGTGACATGCTAAGATGCATTGGAGTAGCAATTAATACTAGAATTAATACTAAAATACTAGAATTAATACTAGAAGCATGAATCATGACTTGGTAAGATATCGCATTGAAAATCGCATGCAGTTCTGGAGGTTTCTTCATTTTAAAGAAGCTGGAACAGGCAGCTAAAATGGCTCCTGGTCTGTACCATATGTGATATAAAGGAAGGACACAAAAGCCAAAAATGTGTACCCTGGAAGAAAAAAGGCACAAAATACATAAGCAAAAAGAGCTGGTCATATCAGTGTTATTAAAGGATGTCATTGTATTGCATAACTGTGGAAGTTTGTCTTTAACTTCAGGTTTAAACCGATTATTGACAGATGTTTATGTTTAAGAGATTCAATTTTCTTGTAACTAGGTCATGTCTGAAAAAAAAAGTCCCTAGCGTCCATGTCTTTTGCTTGTAAAATAAATAAATAAATAGAAATGCAAGTAACATTTTAAGCACTTCAGAATTATCACTGCAGTATTTCATTAAGAGAGATGCATCGGAACAAGGCTACGTGATATAGATATGTTGCCAAGAACTGGACATCCCTCCAAAATTGATGAAAAGACAAGATGAAAACTGGTTAGGGAGGCTGCCAAGAGACCTATATCAACACTGAAGGAGCTGCAGGAATTTCTGGCAAGTACTGGTTGTGTTCTACATGTGACAATCTCCCGTATTCTCATGTCTGGCCTATGGGGTAGGGTTGCAAGATGGAAGCCTTTTCTTACACAGAAAAGCCTCCAGGCCCAGCTAAAATTTGCAACACAATACATCAGGTCTCCCAGAAGCATGTGGGGAAAATGTGTTATGGTCTGATGAGACCAAGGTTGAACTTTTTGGTCACAATTCCAAAAGGTATGTTTGGAGCAAAAACACTTCACATCACCAAAAGAACACCATCCCCATGGTGAAGCATGGTGGTGGCAGTATCATGTTTTGGAGTTGCTTTTCTTTAGCTGGAACAGAGCTTTAGTCCAGGTGGAGGGAATTCTGAACAGTTCCAAATACCAGTCACTTTTGGCCCCAAACCTTCAGGCGTCTGCTAGAAAGCTGAAGATAGAGAGGAATTTCACCTTTCGACACAACAATGACCCCAAACATGCATCCGAATCAGCATAAGAATGGCTTCACCAGAAGAAAATTAAAGTTTTGGAATGGCCTAGCCAGAGCCCAGACTTTAATCCAATAGAAAATGTGTGAGGTGACCTGAAGAGGGCTGTGCACGAGAGATGCCCTCGCAATCTAACAGATTTGGAGTGCTTTTGCAAGGAAAAGTGCACAAATATTGCCAAGTCAAGATGTGCCATGCTGATAGACTCCTACCCAAGAACACTGAATGTTGTAATTAAATCAAAAGGTGCTTCAACAAAGTATTGGTTTAAGGTTGTGCACACCTATGCAATCAGCTTATTGCATTTTTTTATTTTTTATATTTTTTCCCATAACAGATTTGTTTGTTTTTCAATTGAATTGTACAGGTTATAGGTAATATTTAAGGTGGGGACAGTTTTGAAATGATTTATTGCTGTCTAATTTTTTTATATCACAAAAACCTGGCATTTTAACAGGGGTGTGTACACTTTTTATATCCACTGTATATAGCAGTTGTCAGTCTGAATATCTCACTTATTACATTGCCACATGCATATATGATAGTCATCTAAGAGAATACTTTATGTTATGCTTACCATCTTTTCATAAGTGCAAAGTGCAATGACTTTTATTAAAATGTTTAATTTTACAGGACAAACTATACCTGTAACCACTGCAGAGGACTGTAGTTAAATTTGCTGCCAATCTAAAAGCTGATTTATAGTATTTGAGTTGGTTTTGTTGCTTAATATCATGTTAAGGTGATTTAGATAACAAAATACATTTTTTATGCAACTATTAGAGGAAACTTGGAAAGACTAAGAACATTTTTTTCTTTTTCTTATTTTTATGAAAGATGTAACAACCCATGCAGGGACTATCTTACATAAAGATGGTTAGGTGGCAAACCTACCATACATATTATTTACCTAACCTCATTGAATAGAGTCATCTTGCAGCATCCTCATGTCTTAAGTCTAAACATGTATGGTAATCATCTCTTATAACATCTAAGTTCTTACAGACCATTACATATGAATGACAGTCATGTGACAGAACATTTCCCATCCCCATGTAGTAGTGTTATGCACACCCACAATGACATCTTGCAGAACCTCGTACTTCTGACAGAGTCATACATATATAGTCAACTGTCAGAATGTCTAATGTCTTCCAGAGCATCTTTTTCAACTTTCTTACAGAATTATACATGTATGACAACCATTTGTCAGAATCCCTCAGTTCTTGCAGTACTTCATAACAGCTATATAAATTTCTCTCACATCTTGCAGTCTCACTCAGTTCTTGCAGTACTTCATGACAGCTATATAAATTTCTCTCACATCTTGTAGAGTTGTAATCATGTATGTCAGTTACCTGGCAGGACCTTTCACTTCTTACACAGCCATCTACATGTATAACAGACAAATGACAGCAGCCATCAGTTCTTGCAGATGTCTGTCTGTCATTACTTCTTGCATTTTACAAATTCATACACATGCACCAAATTGTAAACCATCAAAAATGATACAACTTATCTCAAGGATGGGCATCTTGAGCGTGAATAATAACTATATCTGGTCAGAGCATGATACACACCCCTACAATGGGGGCATGGGCCACGAAATAACTTGGATTAAAAATGTGAAGTTTCTTGACTCAGTTTGTTGGCCTTAAATTAACAGAATTCTACTCTTTTGACAGAGCTAACCCAGACCTTATTCCATTATAATACATATTTATTTTCCAAGCTAAATATCAGTTAAGTGTTATCTTTAGCAGCATAAGTATTTTTATTTCTGGGAGATAATTGTGACTGCATCAGAAAAAAAGGCAGTTGAAAATAAAATTCAACCACTTGCCTAACAACATGCTTCCCAAGTTATCAATACCCCTAACACCCCTTTGCTGTGGGATGTATTCCTCTATCAAATGTAAGTGATCACAATGTAGGCAGTTGTCCTCGAAAGGAACTTTCTCTTTGAAAAGATTTCCACCTAACACTGCACTGTTTAAGTACCTGCACATTATCACACACAAAGGCATACTCAACTTTCTTACTCCATGATTTAACTGTCTAAAATCTGCTGATAGCATTAATATTAAAATATTTCCGAATCAACAGCCTTTTTACCTTGCTTCTTTTTCCTCTTCACTGGGTAGAGTGATAGAAGAAATGAGTTTGGTGGCCATTCTCACTATTCTATACAATAATCTGTCATCCACTGACAATCATAGACCTTACAGAGTAGTAATTCTCTGATTCTGTGAAACATTACATTTCTGGTTTTGTACACAAGCTAACAGTTTATCTGACCATTGCTAACTGCATGACTAACTGGTTGGCCCTGCCCTCAAAACAAGATCTGTTATACATATTCTGGCCACAACTAGTTATGAAGCTAAACTTAATCATTTTTCCTCATGAATTTCCCAGAAATTTCTCCAGGAAGACATAGAAGGGGAGAGGGATGCATGAAAACATAAATCAGGTCATCAAAATCAGATGAATAGTTTAAACTTCTGTACAACAAAAATTCAGGATATACTATCTGAAAATCTTTTTTATGCGAAAATATAAAAAAAATAATATTAGACAGCTTTATCATCTCAGACTATTAAACATTTAACTTGTAGACTCAGAGCTCGATGGTTAGTCGGTTTCTACTATTCAGCAAATTGTTTCTAAAAAATGTGTTCTTTTAGTCCATCTGTTTATTAAGCCTTTCACTTCTACTTTAAACTTTTATACCTTGCAGTAACAACAGTTTATATTCAGATTCAAATTTAAGTGCTTGTTTCCAAACACTGTGCAATAATACCAAAAGTAAATGACAAAGCATATAGAGAACAGGCACAACAGAATCAATATAGAGGGACCTGCTTATTATGTGTTTGAGACCTGGACACCAAGAAATTCACCTTGGGAGCGAAGCTCAAGTGGCAAATCTTGGCACCCATGTACAGGACAATTAATAAATAGTTATGACTGATGCCTAGATCATAAGTCTTTGTAGTGCATGGAGCTTTATCTGCTTCAAAGACTATTAGTTACAAAAAAAAAAAAGCGTTTCGCTGGCTTTCAAATCTATAAGCACTTAAGCTTTATCAAAAAGGCCGTAACACATGCTTTTATGTTACAGACAATCAGGGACACACACTACCAGCCCAGACAACAGGCAGAAACAAATCTGTTTTCCATTCTAACACTATCTTTGCTAGTCAGCGCTGGCAGATTTGACTGCCTAGAGTGAAATCTGACCATAACAAGTTAAGCAGGGGGCACTCAACATTTGTTAAGATCGGATTTCTCCCTATAATAGTGTTTAACTGATTTGTGTTTTTCCAAATATCAGAGCATAATCACTGTGTTCCGTGCACTATAAATAAAATGTTAAAACTTAAAATGCATATGAAAAAAATGGTAATCATGGCTGATGAAAAAATGAAATAAGTTTGCCTTAAAGGACCTCAAAACCAACTAGTATGGAGGACTCCTTCAACCGCTAGAGAAGAAAGCTCAAGAGATTTTGACCATGACAAACTGGAGCTCTTTCAGATAAGGGGGACCCATAATATGCAGGGTTAAGTAAAGCAACAACTGAACCTTAAAGAAATACAACTGTGAAGTAGCAGCCAGTGCAGACTATGAAGAACTGGAGTAGTTAGAAAGGAACTAGAAATACATCTCAGTAACTGAGTAATGAAGTTCCACACCAGATGGAGATGGTTAGGCTCTTAGCTGGGGAACCTAAGTACAGAAAGTCACAGCAGTCAAGCCAGAAGGAGACCAGGTATGCACAATTACCAAATATTGTTGCAGAGAAAGAATATGCTTAATTTAAGCTATGCTCTTCACATGGAAACATGAAGACTTAACAATAGCTGACATCAAGTCTCAGTATGAGGGAGTCATCCAGAACTATGCCAAGATGTCCTCACCTAATCTGTAAACTCCATTTTATCATAACAATACAAAACAGCTTATCTATGAGTGAATTTTCCAGAGGGGTTTCATTTTGAAAATTTAATGCGAGTTTCACTGCAACATATTGCATTCTGTGAGCCAGTGGGATGCTGTTTTGGTATTTTCCCACTTTTTCTCCATGTTGATGTGACCATAGAGTTGGTATCTATAACATACAGGGTTGTGGGGGATGAACCCCCCCCCCACATGAGAGGTGCAGGAGGGCTTACCTGCCTGCAAAAAAAGTGTTTTTTTAGGGTTTTTGCTCACCATTTTTGACATTCATATTTTAGAAAACAGTGGCACAAATTTCTATAGCCACTGTCCTTAAATCTCAAATGGTTTTGGATGCATTCCAAGTCCTTAGCTAGACCATCTGGAGTAGATAATTAGTCCAAAGGAAAGCATAGGTTAAATAGGTTCATAGGTTGGTACTAGGCTATCGGCCCTAGGGCCTATACAAGCCTAGCCATAACAATTCCCTGGCTATTTCTTCCCAGAATATTTTCTTCCCTGGTCCCCTGTCTAGCAGGGCAACTGACTTGATCCCGGGGTGAATTTCATATCTCCCATCCAATCGTCAAGGTTCCTTTTGAAGAGGGCCAAAGAGGCACTCATCTTGACATGTATGGACAGTTTATTCCAGAGTATGGGGAGTCTCAGGGTCAGGAACCTACCCCTCCAGCATGTTTTGTTCATTGGATGAACAGGTTTAGATCCCCGGAGTGTGTGGCTCTGAGGGATTGGGATTTCTTTAAGTTTAGCATGTTTGATAGCACTGGGTTTGACATGGCCTTGTATGTTAAGCAGAGATCGCCTCTGAGTAGGCGATATGTTACAGAGTATAGCTGGAGTTTTTTTTAGATGGTCAGCATAGGGCATCTGCTTTAGGCCTGTGATTCTTTTAGTGAGTTATTTCTGTGGCCTTTCCAGTTTTTGCAGATGTCTTGTGAGGTACATACCAAATGGGGCATTGTACCCTATAATGGGTCTAATGAGGGATGAGTATAGTGGGACAATGACCTCCTTTTTTCTGGATGAAAAGCCCTTAGTGATGAGGTGTGCCACATAGAAGGCTTTTCTGACTGTTGTGGCTATGTGGTTATCTAAGGTGAGACCGCTGTCCACCTGTGTCCCTAAGTCCCTTATCACACTTTCGGTATTTAGTGTACTGCCACTTATGTGGTAATTCATGGGTACATGGTTTTTCACAAAGGGGATAACTATACATTTCTTGTCATTGAGCTTGAACCCATGGCTCTTGCACCAAGCATCTGTTTCTGTAAGGCCCTTTTGTAGACTATCCACATCATTTGGGGACTCAATAATGGCTCCCATTTTGCAGTCATCTGCAAACTTTGTTAGCCAGAGTCCCTTAGTGCTGGCCTGTACTTCAGAGAAGTAGATGCCAAATAAGAAGCAGTCCCAGGACTGAACCCTGAGGTACTCCGCTTGTCACTTGTCTGGAGCTGGATTTTGAGTCGACTACTTTTACAGTGTGGGTTCAGTCAGTAAGCCACTTGGCAACCCATCGAGTGACATGTAAATGAAATATTTGCAAAGAAATAATAGTAAAGGTCTGTCTATCACAAGAGTTTTCATAATAGGAACATTTATATGGAGAACAGAGATGAATCTACAAAAGAACCTTGCAAGACACTTGTATTCATTGAGATAGTAGGAAAATGAAATAACCCGCTGAACATGTCCTAAGAGGTATGAGGCAAACCAGTTTAGACAAGCATCCAAACTTTAAAATAACTCTACAGCTGGTAGACAAGTATGTGGTGATCCAACATACTAAATCTCATGGAGCTCTCAAGTAGGACCAGAAGAGTAATATTGATACCACACTATTACAAAAACATTAGGTTTCACAGTAAGTGCCTGGTCAGTATTGTGTACAGTGCTTAGTGTGAAATACTGACTAAAAAGGTAATAGATGCTATATTCTTTCAAAATGGAATCAGGATGTGAATAAACAGGTCTTCCAAAATGGCTGCACACTGAGTAACAGCTTAATCCCAGCTCTCCCAGTATGAAAACAGAAACGTAGAAAAGAAGAGAGCCAGTGAATTTGTCTTTTTGGGCAAAATTAATTTACTGGTGAGTAAGTGCACTCCCTGGATGCACACAAAGAAGAAATTTAGAGGATCTGAAAAAAAAATCAAAGAGAAAAGATGAGAAGAAAACACTAGCTGAGAAGAACCCTACAGCAGTACAGCAAAAAGCAGTTCAAGCCCCAACTTTGGTGCAAGACATGACTCCCAGTAATCTAGAGAAAAGAAATAAGTCAAATGTGCTCAGAGTTAATTAAAATTAAATGAAACACTGAAGGAGTATATCATCTCAAATAGCCAAAGGGTGAGAAGAAATGGAAAAAAAATGTTAAACAGATATTCAGATGAGCTGATAAAACATCAAAAATCAGAGGTTGAAATGAAGAAAAGGCTGTCTGAGACTGCTCAAGAAAAGATGTTTCAAAAATTGTATTAGAGGACAGAGCATGTACAGAAAACCTGAGATTTACTGTTGTACCAGAGAAATTGGAGGAACAGACTATTCATTTTATGAAAGTGCAAAAAAAAACTGGACTGGTATTTCACAGCAGGAGGTTTTAATTGAAAGGGCACATAGTGTGTATGTGCCAAACCTGGCCATGAGAAAGTAGTCAAGACATTTAATAGTAAAGATGCAATCCTACCAACAGAAAGAGTTAATTCTGACAACACTGTGGCAGAAAGAGAAAGTACTAAAAGCTGGAGACAGTAGAGTATTTGTAGGAAATGATTACTCACTGTACATCAGGCAGAAGAGGAGTAAATTTATTCCACCAATCAGGGAATGTCAAGAAGCAGGTGTGAGATTTAAGCTGTATCCAGCTATCCTCAGAATATTTTTTTCTTTGAAGTTCAAAGTCATTTTTGATGCAGAGCATACTAAGGAGTAAATGCAAATGTTTGTCCAACAAAAAGTGAGCTATCAAACAGAAAGGGATTCTGCTTCTTATTCTTATAATAATAAAGCTAATAGAGAGATTATGCCAGTGAAAACTTTTCTAATGTACCATGCTTGAGAGACAGAAAAAACAAACAAAAGAGTTGACTAGAAGAACCAGCAGTACATTAGAAAGTAACCAGAGCTGGATTTGAGAGATGAAGATCAATGGGAAGAAAATCAGTAACTTGAAAAGTTGATCAATAAATGTGTGATTAGAAAGCATCAATTACATCTGTGAAATATGGCAAAACAGGAAAATCTTGAAATACTGTACTTTTTTGACCTTGTTAAACTTGGAGGTGACTCCAAAGCATATGCCCTATTTTGTGTCATCAATGTGTGGTAGAACATTAAGTAGAGGGGAAGAGGAAGGAAAGAGGTAACTGTAAGTAAAACTATTTTTGTTCTTAACAATATTTTTATAACACAATCTATACTACATGTTACAAGGAAACATTTTCATTTATTTTTGTGTAGTAGATATTCTTTTTCCCTTCTTTCTTTCTTTTTGTTCAATTTTAAGAAATGTAGGCACTGAAATGTAAAGAGAAAAAAGCCTAGACAAAGGAACATGATTTAGATAAACATTATATCTCCTTTCTTACTTTTGCATAGAGGAATGACTGGATTAAGGTTCTTGATTTGATGTAATCAGAAGTGTTAAGAGGAAGCAAGTAAATAAAAGAACACAGAATATAAAGAAAAGTTTTCCTCTAGCGAATAAATGTTCACAGTGCAATATGAGAAGCTTGTAGTGGAAGACAACTGTGTTATCTGGTTTTCATGTTTTTATGGAGACAAGCTGCTAAGGGCCATGCAAATAGAATATCTCTTTCTTTCAATGGCTAGGAGATAATGTTTTCTGAAAGCCTTCGGAATATTTTCTACATCAGGGAGAGGAATAAAGATAAAACAAAAACAGACATCACCCAGTGTAAGTAAAGCACATGCATCTTAGCATGGATAGCCTTCTTTACAGGTCAATACAAATGTGTGAGTGTGACTGTCAGTCTGAAGCAATTGTTCCTATTAGGAAGGTTAAACTTCATTATTTGGATAAAGAAATGATTTCATGATAGTTAAAAGCAGAATATCTGGAACAAATCGCAAAAACTAAATGAAAATTCCAGCCAAGCCAGAACTTTCACTGAGTGACCTCTCAGACCTCCTGAATCAGAGACACATGGTAGATATGCAAATGACTCCTATGAACATTAGGTGTTTTAGGTCATAGCAAGGCCAACATATGCATATCCACAGCTAGTGGGGTTTGGCTTTATTGGCCTGAAGTTGTCCATTGAAATGACTTAAAAATAAATAAGTCATGGGCACTCAGAATCACCATATAGCTGAAACAACTGATGTTCTAGGGGTCATTTGCAAATATCCCATGTGCCTCTGATTCAGGAGGTTTGAGAGGTCATTCAGTGGAAGTTCTAGCTTGGCTGGAGTTTTCATTTAGTTTTTGCGATTGTTTTTTCTGTGTGACCTTCTCACTTTTTGTTTTAATATCTGGAACAAAGGAAAAAGGGAGCATTTATATTGTGAAAGGAGCTTCAATAGTGATAGAGGAAGAAAAAAGATAATAATAGTAGAGTTGTGGTAGTAAGTGGTTGCTAGCAAGGGAGGAGGATTGTGCTGGGATGTATTTATATTCCACCTAAAACTGTTACAATGGAGCTTATAAAAATTTTGGGAGAAATAATCAGCTTTTAGCAGGGAATATTACTTATAGTTGGGGTCTGGAATTTGATTTGCAATGGTGAGGATGTATCGGGGGGGGGGGCTAGAATGAAAAATATAACTAAAGAGGGTAGATATTTAAAAGAATATATGAAAATATTTGGTATGGAAGATGTGAATTCAGTAAGTAGAAGTTAGAAGAGAATTTACATATTATTCTCCAATGTACAAAAACTGGGCTAGGCTAGACAGAAATTGTATTTCACAGGAACATATGCATTTTATTAAGATTTTTGGATAAGCATCTGATAACTATTTTAGATCACTTGCCAATAATAACTAAAAGAAAAATGCAGAATAATAAAATGACACTGGCACTTCCCTACCTATCTGCTAAACAGAGAGGAATTTAAGGAATGAGTAGTGGAAATTATTGGGGAGTTATTTGGGAAATTTCTTCAGAAAATATAACTAGAGACAACTACAAAGGTTAAAGTATTGCAAAATAGAAGGAACCTTACAGAACAAGAAGAGGTACAATTACAGAGTGCTAGAAAGTAAAAAAAAAAAAAAAAAAAAAAAAGGACTACCTCGATAATATACATGAGTTTAGAAAGACAGCTGTGAAGCACCTGTTTTTGGGCTCTATATTAGCACACCAAAATGTTATTCCAGTGAACACCTATTCATTGACCCGTAATCAGAGAAAATCACTTGAGTGATTCACTGAATTTACTAAGGACAATGAAATAGTTGGCCAAAGCACAATGAAGAACTACAGAACTTTGCCCTTTTCTCCACTGTAGTGCATTCTCAGAGTTGATATATATATATATATATATATATATATATATATATATAGTTATAGGGGCAAAGGCCCCCATTTGGTTGGGTTTGAGTCAATACAAAAGTTGGTCCATTGTGCTTTGGGCAACTATTTCATTGCCCTTACTAAATTCAGTGAACTGCTGACACGACTTTTGCTGATTAGGGGTCGATGAATAGGTGTTCACTGGAATTATATTTTGGTGAACTAATATAGACCCATTTTTGTTAACTCCAGCACAAAAACTTTTAGCACAACTGCTCAGGCAACATAAAGTAGAAGGGACTGTTGCCAAACTTTGGGAGCCTAAAAGCAGGAAAATAGCCAAATATCCCATTGAAGTATTAGAAATCTGTATAAAGAAGAGAAATGTGGAAATAAAAAAAAAATACAAATGGAAATGTTTATGGAAGAATCAAATATGCCAAGGTTAGAGGTAAATGAGGCTGAATTACTAACAGGATAGGAGGAGATGAGATAAAAATGGTGGTATATAACCAATCTACAGGAAAGTCTCCAGGATCAGATGGTATTCCTGTGGAAGTTTGGAAGCTAGGAGGGAAGACAGTGATAAAGACCTGATGTTTTTGTTTAACAATATTTTAAAAGGAGGAGAAGCATAACCATCCTGGAAGAAAGCTGTGGTGGCTGTAATATTTTAAGATGGTAAAGACCCATCAGACCCAGCTTCATATAGCCCATTTAGATTCTTAACCATGATTATAAAGTGTTTATGTTTATAAAGGCTAAAAGAATGGCAAATGTGATACCAGAATTGATAGCTATGGATCAATGCGGTTTGGTAGAGGTGAGGCAAACATTTGACAACATTAATAGAACAATTATGATACAGAGGGAAGAAGAGCGTAGTAAAATACAACTGTGGTTAATGGGCCTTGATGCAGAGAAAGTACATTTGCATTCTTTGAAAAAATTATAAGGTTGATTTGTTGGAGATATGAGTGACTGGAGGTGAAAATTAAAGCATGAGGGGTTCCTCTCGGATAAGTTCTTTTTGAGCAGAGGAACAAGGGGTGTCTTCTTTCCCATTTGTTCTTTGTGTTATCCTACTTAGAACCACTGAATGAGAAAATAAGGGACTCAGCAATTTAAGGATGTAATTGATATGGTAATCAAGAAAAAATGGCTTTATTTGCAGATTATATTATTTTCTATCTGATAAAACCAGAAAAGGAAATGTCAGTATGTTGTAGAACATTCTGAAACAGTTTCAAGTCTTTTTGGAATATAAAATTAATATAGATAAAACAAAGGCAATAGCTGTAAACATACGAATTGGTTCAACAATACCCGTACTTATGGAGACATGATAAAATGAAGTATTTAGGAGTGTGGGTTAAAAAGGATTCTGTTATGGCAGCTAATGATATATGGGAAGATACTAAACAAAAGATAATACAAAAACTGAGAAACTAAAAGCTCTGTTTTCATGGATATGGATAGCAAGATGCAAGCAGTGACATTTTTAGTTTTAGACATGGGTCAGGCATATTTGTATCAACCTGAGGAGAAATTGTGGATAGCAATTAATAAACAGTTGAATGATTTTATCTGGGAGGGGAAGAGGGCAAGAGTCAAGGGGGGATAAGTTGATCCTTCCAATAGAACAAGGTGGTTTGGGATTACCTGATATGAAGGTGTATTTCAGAGCTAAACAGTTAACACTCCTATACATATAACAAACAGAAAGCTATAATTCAAAGTCAAAAGGGATGATGATGAAACAGGAGAGAAGCTTGAAATTCAGGAAGAGACTGGGATTTTGGATGCAGATCCTTAAGTAGAATAATAATCATTATATAGAATATTATAGTCATAAAGTAGCACAATGTTTTCTAAGAATTAAGCCAACACAGGAATGGAGAAAGGAGATTCTGTTGATAAAGATGACTCCAATTAGGGGTACAGAGAATAGGTAAGAGGGGGCTGAAATTTACTGGAGAAAACTGGCAAAGTAACCAAGATATTCGGAGGAAATAACTGGAGAGGGAAAAGGTGATAGAATGGAAAGAGGCTAAGAATTCTTTTAGGCTGCAGGTTAGAGAATGCCTTCCCTATCAAGGAGTGATAGAGTATAAGCAAAGAGAAAGGAAAAGGATCATTCAAAGTGAAAGAACAGCACTGGTAGAGTTTTTAGTAGGACCTACAACAGAAGCTGCTGCTAAAAAAGGGATAAGTAGTAGGGCATACAAAATATTACATAATTATAGGAATCAATCAGAGAAGGTTAGAAAGGATTGAGAAGACAGACTGGATAAGCAATTCACAAAGTGAGAACGGGACGACATATATATGGCTCCCAAATATACAACAAACAATAGAAGATTTAGGATCTTTACTTGGAAGTTGCATAGATATTTTTATATTTATATATATTTAAATACAGTATATTTATATATTTTCTGAGGTAGATTGCAAATGTTAGAGGTGTGCTGGAGAAGAAAGAAGTAATTGAGAATGTATTTTTGGGGAGTATGATGAGTTGGCAGACTTCAAACATTCCCTGCAGACCACCCTGTCAGAAATACGAAGTGAGCAAATTGGTGCAACTAAGGAAATTATTTTTTGAGCTGCAATACTGAAATGGAATTGCCTACACATAGTAAGGCCTTGCTGAGTTTAATCCTAGTGACAGACATAAAAACAATTACTAGAAAATGGAATCAAAGACTAAACCAACTGTAGTGGAAGTAGTGGATGTAATAACAACGATAAAAGAACTGGAAAAGGGTAGGGGCAAAATACACAGAAAAAATGTGACTTATAGAGACAATACATGTGGAATAATGTTTTAGTGGAGGTATGAGATTTAATGGAAGGCAAGAACTGAATGAGCTACATAATGCTCGATTGACAATAACTGTACAGATTATAAGTGATGTAATGTTTTCAATTGAAATATGGCGATATGGTTTATTTTCAAGTGTTAATTCAATGACAACATTTCTTGATTAAAAAAAAAACAGTATCCCTACCAATAAATAAATAAATAATAAATAAATAAATAGGTATCTAAATAAACAAAGGCCATTAAAAATGCATATACTTGCAAAAAATGTGAATAAACAGCCTTCTCAATAACCTTACTGATAAATAAAAAGTTAAAGATGGAGTGGTAACAATCCATATTTTCAGGATCCCAACTAAACTTCTTCAGGATGGGGAATCTGCAATGCTTCCTTTCATGCAAATTGAAAAAAAAACACATGACTTAAAGGATGGACAATCTGATCGATAACAGGAATTAATACATCAAGGCAGGAAGAAGCTAGTCTCGGTGGGTGTGGACTGAAACCACAGATACTAAAGCACATGCCTGAAACCAAACAGATGAATTTATGGTTACTGAGTGGCTGAAACTTGTATTGTAAACAAGACAGCATCTCTCTCTCTGTAGATACTATAAACTCACCCTGAGCTTGTGGAGAGGAAGAAATTGTCTTTAATGATATCAAAAAAGCTTCAAAGAAATGAGTGGTCTTTTGACATTCAACAGACTAAGGCATCTATTGGTAGACAAACAGGCTAATTTACACAATATGTAAGTCATCTGGAAGAATGTGGCCAGTCGTATTATGCAGTAGAGATCTCCTTAGATAGGAACACTGCCTTTTTATTAAAGATTTCTGCCTGATGAAAAACAATAATGTTTAGCAAGCCTAAGTCTCTCATCAAACATCTCAGTACTCTTCTTTTTATGCTTAAGCATCCAGCCCTGTCACTATACAATCAATATGGGGCCCATGTGGAGTCAGATGTCACTAATACAATGAAGCTCAACATCAATACATGGCCCATGTGGAGTCAGGCGTCACTAATACAATGAAGCTCAGCATCAATATGGGGCCCATCTGTAGTCAGATGTCACTAATACAATGAAGCTCAACATCAATACAGGGCCCATGTGGAGTCAGGCATCACTAATACAATGAAGCTCAACATCAATATGGAGCCCATGTAGAGTCAGGTGTCACTAATACATTGAAGCTCAACATAAATAGGGGACCCATGTGGAGTCAGGCGTCACTAATACAATGAAGCTCAGCATCAATATGAGGCCCATGTGGAATCAGACATCATTAATACAATGAAGCACAACATCATTACACAGCCCATGTATAGTCAGGTGGATAGGATGTATGGACATGAAGTGCAAGCAAATGACGTCTGGGCCTCAAAGCTAAATTAAAGGGTATCAGAAATTCAAGAAGGCAGAAGCAAAGAGGCCAAAATTTAGAACACTCATTCCTGATTTCCAACATTTCAAGATCAGGCGGCTGTAACTGGAATACATTTGCTGTGAAATGAACTAAGTGGTGCTCCGACAAAAAGAATGGTACCATCAACAGATCATAGGTGAACAGACCTAGTTGAGAGATCATGAACAGAGATCCTCAAACGTCATTTTGTATCAGCAATAACATAAGCAAAGGCAAAAACTCTTCAGAGTACAGAACATTCTTGTACCATAACAATGGAACACTGACCCAAATGTTTATGGTAGGGTGTCTAACACTGAGCTGATCAGCAAGTCTAAACTCTTGAAGGAATATCCTCACATTACCTGGATGGTAGGTGAGGAGGAATCCAGTTTGCTCCTGTCCCTGTGATATATTTAAAAGAGCTGGTGTGCATAGTGTACATATTAGTCTGATGCAGCATTTAGTGACATATTAGTACTGCAGAGGTTATCCTTTCCAGTCAAAGACATTGGTCTATGCAGAATCCAATGATACTGCAGGGCACCAAATAAGGACCTAAAGTTTTGTCTCTCTAGGTCTGTGGAATACAGCCCAGATATGCATCACATGCAAGTCCAGAATATTTTCTTATTGTTGCAGATGAATTTATTTTTGGAATACAAGACGGTGAAATTAACCAGTGTTGCCCAGGACACTGAAATCTGTCCAGTATGGTAACCATTTGATATTCCAAGACTCATTCGTGTGAGTCCTAAAACAGGAAGACAAAATAAGTGAAAATGTTGCCTTACATATACTAAGAATGAAATAGCTGTTTCTTAGAATATTCCCTTTTCTCCGGGATATGTTCATCTCAGAGTTGGCATACATAAGTTTGGGGGGACTTGCCTCCCACATTGAGAGTGCAGGAGGGGCTTGTCCTTCTGCAAATAACATCTTTAAATGAGAACATCAATGTTCAGTATTCATTCTCCTGCATTTTCATAGTTATTTTTTATAGTCGCAAGGCTTGCACTTATGAGTCTTGGCATTACAACAAACCACCATGCAGCGTGACAAACTAATACTCTGGGTATATCACACAACAGAAGGTAACCCAGCAGAGCTGTAACAAGGGAAAATCGGCACTGTGGGAATACATCCATTTATGACTCACTCCAACAATGTATAAGCAACTGATCAGAAACTCTTAATGAAATTCATTAATAACATTAATAATAACAGTACAGAAAGTTTATAAAAAGCAACTTAACTCATTTCTGCCTATAAAAAAGTCCACTGGAAAAGTTTATAAGCTGTCATTAAACAGTTGTAATCAAATAACAGCTGTCAATTCCCCAGCAGTCAAATGGATCTATTTTTAAAGGTAGACAGTTTGCAAACTACCTTAAAATGTTTGCTAAAAAATTGGAATCAGCCAGCTTTATAAAGTATGTTTAAATAATTGACAATATTCAAGCAGTCTATAAGTAATTCTGATTGCTTATATATAACTCCTCACCTATCAAACTTTTTATAAATGTTCAGTGCCTTCTACAAGTTTGCACCTGGGGCAGACACTCCATTCTCCTGACATTTGCTATGGCACTGCAACCCAGCCCAACTATTTTTCTTCCGTACCTTAGAGTACTGCCTTTTCTCCACAGCAGCCAGCACATTCCAAGAGTCAAGGTCCACCATGCAAAGCAGTCTCTGTTCCGTTTTAAAATGTATATCTCCAGCAGGCACAAGTAGTACAAGAAGGAATATTCTGATGGCAAAAAGGACAGAGAACTGAGACAAGGTCCCACATTTAACAGTATCCCTGCCCACATTATGGTAATGATTAAAAGGAACAGAAGATAAAACTACAGTCCCCAAAAAATGTTAAAGACATTCTGTAAGTCAAAAACAAAATTAAAGTTTATGTAAACAATAGTAGCACAACATGATAATGATGGAGAGCAAATCGGAAACCAGGTGCTGTCTTCCTGGCCCAAGAATGAACTCTAACCCTGTGATAAATTGGTGGTGTAATGTATAATCTGGGTAATTTTTAGCTGGACAGACCCAGTTGATACTCTATCCAGTTCTAGTGTCAGCAGAGGGCTGAAATAACCATACCTTACCTCAGTGAAAAGAAAGCAGGCCACAGGCCAGTTCATCCTTCCTCCCTACTCCTTACTGGCTAAATGGATGCCCTGAGGTTGTTTGCTGAAGTTAGATCACTGGTAGCCATGATCAAGAGCTTTGTCTTTGCATCAGAACATGCCTTGTTCCAAGGTTACTGATAACTGCCAAGTATGTAAGCCTTTATTTCATTTAGTGAATGTTTGAACATAACTCTTCCTTCCTGTAAAGGCTGTTTTAAGCCAAGGTGCTAAGAAAATTTTAATTCTTGTGCTTTCAAAGTTTTATATGATGTTTTTACATTTGCTGGAGAGAAAACAAATTCTTCTGGAGGTCGTCTGTGGTAAAATACAAGTTTTTTGGTTCCAGTGGAGTTCATAACTCTTCTTTTATCAAAATTCTGCACTCTAATTTTCGACTTGCCAACTATGGGCATGTTAGTCACTGCACATTTTTAGTATAATGGTAGTTTCACCTAATAACTGAAAAATCCTCCTTTCAGAGTAAGTCGTTCTTGTGGTGGAGTCTTATGGTGAACATTCAGGAAATCTAATCCAAAATTATTGTTAAATGTCAAAGTTATCAGACTGCATTTACTATAGTGAATGTTTGCTGACAACGTTGTTAGTTTTCTATATACTACAGTGGTAGATTCCCAACACATTGCTCATGGAACTTGACCTTACAAACTAGGACAGAAGTTTAAGTATTTCCCCAAATGATTATTTTTCTGAATGATTAAATCAGTTGCATCACAACTCTGTAAGAGAACTGTAGTCATTCATCTGGAAGGGGGCTGTCCTATGTGTACTATTCTAAAAATGTGCTTTCTTGGCTTATTTCAGCTGTGACCTTCCCCCAAATGACAAACACACACTTTTAGAAAGGCAGACAAGTTCAGCACATGCATGTAAAGTAGGCAGATTCAAGTTAAACAATGAACTTAAACTATCTTTAAAACAATGATGTTGGGTTATGCAAAATGTATGCAAAAGACCTAAGCAAAAAACTTCATTATCTACAGAAGCAGGTCCAAAGTAAGCTATATAAACTAAATGAATCTGCCATATTATTTTTAGAAGCAGATAAAAACAAAAAGGCAATTGCAAACAAATACACATTATATATATATATATATATATATATATATATATATATATATATATATATACACACACACACACACACACACACACACACACACACATATATTTGCCACATTAAATCTGTGAAAGTCAGCACTGAAATGAAAAATGGGATCTAAGGGGCTGTGACATAATGTGAGTGCTACATATATGCTGCAGGTGAGAAGATGTAAAGTTGAAGATATTATAATAATAATAATAATAATAATCAGGGTCAAGAGCAGTTATTTTGTATCAGGGAATACAATTCCATAACATGGTTTCAAAAACTGTGCTGGATTTCTTATCATTGAAGTGTTACTCTGAGGGATTGTTAGTAGATTTGTGAGCTTTGAATGAGGGAGAACCTTTAAGTTTTGCTTAAAAGTTAAACAGGCTAATACACTCAACTGTACTAGCTTTTGATAGCATTTAATCGAAAAACACAGCATTTATTGTATTTTCTGCCTATCTGAAAAAAAAAAAAAAAATAAAAAAAAAAAATTTTCCATTTTTTTATTTTTTTCTAAGTTCCAGTGACTGTTTGCTGATCCCCCTGCTCCCTGTCTTTTGTTCTTAGTTTTCTCCTTTTTTCCTTGTTTGGTCAAGGGTCAAGGGTTTACTCACTGGTGGGGGAGTAGCGAATTGCTGCTGAGCTGAGAGCTCTGAGGAGTGGCAGTAAGGCAGTAACTTATAGTTTATTGGCCATCATTTCTTGTCTTGTCCAGCCCCCTGCCCCTGCTATAAACCTGGCTTTGCCGCTGTTGCACAGTTTGCACAATACTGCACACTAGGGCAGCAATAAGGGCGGTTAAGCAGGTTTAAACTATTTCCAAAAAAACTACCTTTAAAACTTAAAAATCACCCTTAAAACTAATCTAATCATCTATCCTATATCATCTATTCCTATCCGAAAAAAAAGAAAATCTCCTCTTCTCTCAAGTACAGCATTGTCCTTCGTCACACTCTATTACTTCTTACTCCTTAGTACGACGCACTCCTGTCATAGATAGTCACCCCCACAAAGGCAAACCCAGAAGTCCCCCCATTTAGGTCACCCTTTTTCGAGTTTTTTTTTTTGTGTTTTTTTTTTGTCTATTCCTTCTGAACATCTCCTTGATCAGCTCTGCTGTCCTGCCCTACTGTGGGAATATTGGATTGCCTCAAACCAATGTGTACATCCACAGGCCAAAAATGCAACCAGTCAACACTCATACAAAAACACACCAAAACACAACATGAGACTGGACTCTTACTCCTTCAAACTAGGGAGTCAGACACCATAGACTAGGAAGAGTAAGACCATTACAATACCAATCCACACACACACACAACCAAGACAACCTCATATCCACACACAACACACAAACATACACACATAAACACACAAACAAAACAGCAGAATCAACAAAATCACACAAGACAAACAGAGACCACCAGCAAACACCAAACAACCACAGAACACATGCACACGACACCAGCAAGTGCACAACAGTCACAGTCAAGTCAAGTCACAACAAGTCCAGTAGACACACCCAACACACACACCATGGTGACACACTAGTCATTCAGTGCATAGTCAGACACACTGGCGTCCAGCTCAAGTAGACTGTCGGCGTAGAAGGCATACATAAAGCTAGCAGAATAGCTAGAAACAGCAAGAATCAAAGCATACTCAGCAGGTCTCAACAGCAGGTACAAATATGACTCAGTCATTGTCAGCTGAGGTATACTCTGGGCAGGCCTGACGGGACCCTGACGAGAGAGAAAGGTATGATAGCTGATTATGTAGCCCTGTGGCGTGAGAGATACCCCCTCAGCTTGCAAGACCCACCCCACAAACAATTGATGATCACACTGATAAGATGATCAGGGATCCAACAACATGTCAAATTGGGCCATTGTGTGTCTGCCAAACGCCTGGGTGTCAAGCCGCGGGCTTCTGCTTGGCAAGCTTGACCTTGCCACTGTATTGGCCCTTTTTCTTTTGCCACTGTCAGGCTGGGCCACTGGCCAGGAAAAACTTCTGCCACCCCCATAGTGCCTTTTAAAAAAAGGCAACTTACCTAAATAAACCTATGCAAACAAAAAAAAAAAAAAAAAGTAAAAAGAGCTGCATGCCCCTTCTCAGCTCCCTAGAAATCGATGTCAAAACCCTGACAGAAACCTCTGGAGAACCCTGGTGTCTGTGCTGTGAGAGTGTTTCAAAATCATATCATCACTGCTCCCAAAAGCATCCCCAAGCCCAATCATGCTTCACCTCACCAAAATCACCAAGGACACCCACCTCAAGGGACCATCCAATCAGGATCATGCACAGGACACCTCCCTCTGCAACGGTACCATGGGTGCAATGAACCATCCAAACAATACGAAACAGCCCACCCACAAAATCTCAGCAATGTCTAAATGTACACTGGGAACCTCACATACTCACCAACCTCACATGGCCTTAATCAAACTCTGGGAACACTTAAAATGCTAAAGGGGATACACAAATACATAACTTCAATTATCACTATACTGACTGGGAACACTACTCATAGCTCATCCCCCCTAATACAAACTACAAAATACCCCTCAAACTCCAAGATCAGGAACCAAATCAATGAACAACCACAAACACCGACTACCATACTTAACAAGAGAGATCAACAACACAACTAATAGCACATTCGAGGATCCACCCCACCTGAAATAAAAAAGACCACACCAAGAACTGGAAGACCTGAGCACACTGACCACCACCCCCAATGTCTCCCTTTTACCACCCAGAAGAAAACACGAAGTGTAAAGCACTTCTAAAACAAAACAGTAAAGGTCTTTTTCTCCAGCTCGAGCGAAAGGTAAAACAGACTAAAAGTCACAAAACAAAGCAAAGATGCATCTGCAAGGCAAAGCCAGCAGCCATAAACAAACTCAAAAACAAGCACAAAAAGCTACTACAAAAAAGAGGAGAGGCCTTAAAGGGAGAGCAGAATCCTTAAAGACAAGAAGAAAAGGCAGAACAGAGAAGCTAATACAAGATAGAGCAGAATCCAATAAAAAAAGACCGAGAGAGAAAATAAACTAAGAAAAATAAAAAAGACAAAAAAAAATCCTTGATCAAAAATAAAGCAAAAAGGAGAACTGCTCAAAAAAAGTAAAACAAGGAATCCCCCAGAATGTGAAGATTACTGGAAAAGAAGGTGCAGATGCAACTTCTCTATGAATTAAGGATGTGCCAACCTCTCCCCCAACAAAGCAGCGAGGCCTCATGGAACAGACACAGTGCAAACTTCAGCCAAAAAAGTGAGAAACACTCTCACTGAAAGACACATCAAAGCCCCGACCATGTGCTGTCCAACGCATCTGCAGTCTCTAAATGTGCAGCATAACAAACTGGGACTTAACACCATCTGTGCTCCAAAAACTACCCCATTTAATGTTGATTGGAACTGCTTACCCAGACTGTACAAGCACTCAATCAAAACACAACCTCCAATATAGGCCCTGGTGGCGACCGCCCATTACAACTACACAAGCCTTGGAGAGCGCCTTAATGCACTTGCTAATTTACTGCCTACAAATTTTTCATCTGCAAAACGCAGGAGGAGGATAAAGAATTTGGATACTGACATGGAGGCAGATCATGTTGCAGATTTTGGATTTAATTTTGGGCAGCTTTAAAAGGAAGACATGAAAGTAAGGCCAAGTCCATACTTGAGTTAAGGGCACAAGCCATTGATGACCAAAGGCCCTGATAAGGGTTGACAACTCGATACAGTCAAATGTCAACATGGATCATCAAATTTAAACTAAATGAAACTCGGCGACATCAAGTTCAGAGTTGCAACCTAATGTCGATCCAGACTTGAAGCCAAAAGGAGTCCCAACTGGCACAGCAGCCAAAGTCACTGGTGTTTCACTGTTACTGGCTCACAAGGAACACCAAAGTCAATGGGGGGATGGTTAGACGCAGAAGTTTGCAGATGACTTGAAACTTTGAAGATAACAAAGCAACAGTAGAAACACATCTATCACAGAAATCCAAAAAGACCACTGCAAGATAACCTAAAAACAAATGTCCACCTAAAGCAGCAGAAGTCAGTCATAAAACATGGCCGAAGGTTACTACTAGGATGGCAAGAGCCACTAACTCCTGAAGAAGTAAAAAGTTACCTACCTACCACAACCCGTGAGAAGATGTACCTACCAAAAGTTAATAACAGACAGGGGGGAAAAAGCTAGGGAAGACCTCCTTACCACAGAGGGATTTTAATCTACTTTACATCTTATCATGAAGTCTCGACACTAGGGCATCAGGGAGACCCACTATCTCCTCATATGAGAAATTCACAAAATCTATCAAAATCTGATCTGACCCGAGACTCAATATTACACCCAGAACCACAATTCATCCTTATAGAGCAATAAAGGGTCAGCGCCGCCAGTCCCCGAGACATCAGAAGGCTCTGTCAGAGCTCTGCCAGACAGAAGAAACCCAAAGCTGCAGTTCTCAAAGAGTCATGCTCAAGACCTGGCAGAACTTCAGCTTTATGAATATCCAACACCTCATTGAACAAACCCCATGAACTTTTGCTCTCACAAGAGCCCCTTAAACCTCAACAGGGAGACCTATATAACGTGCTCAAAAGAGATCCACACCAAAGGCCTACTTCAGATCCAGGACCAAAATCTTCAACATTCTAGGCAGACTCCTCAGAATGGAGAAAAGAGATCCTGAAAGACTCCTATGCTGCGTACATGTATACCCCTACATTAGCTCAAGCCCACTGTTGTAGAGACAATCAGCAAACTAATGAGGATGTTCCCATACACAAGGCATGTACCTGAGTGTCGATGCTAATGGGAGACGCATAGCCATACAAAAGGTGAACCTAAATAGCAATGTCCAGAGAGAGCTTGTGTACAGCAGGGAATACTCAACCATGTTTGGAAGTTTTAAAATGGAAACAACATAACAAGAAATTACAGTTTAGGAGAATTAGAGTATGTATCAGTCCTAAATGACAGAATGGTGCTTTTGCATCTGTCACTGTTTTTGTCTGGTTTCATGCTGAACTTGTGTTATTGCTAATAACAAAAAAAAAGACTTGCATGGCCTCATACTGTCCTGGAATACTTCAAAATGTAATGACGCATGGTTTTCAGCTGAAGCTTTACCGGTACATATGTGAACTAATGGTTTCCAACATTTCAAATCTTGAAGCTGCAGTTTTAAATCTAGGCTTGAAATTTGTGCCTACGGTTCTCCCCAGACTTCATTTCATTAAAAAAGAGATTTTGCCTTGTGAGAAAATTGCATTTATGGAATTTTTTTGAAAAAGGATAAAGTGTTAATCATTTGCATACTGTCATTTATACTTCTTATGACACAGATACAAGCTTTTATTCCTATTTGTCAGAATTAGAAAGTTTTGATGACTTAAATGCATATTGTCAGTTAAATACAAATATGGTTTCCTTTAAGTCACAGTTTATTCCTCCTTTTACACACGATGGTGTGCAGCATTTCTCCATTATGGTAAACTTTGCTGTTGAAAATGCTTTTCAGGAATTTTTGAGCAATAGAAACCAAATCATGTATAATTTGACAAAATTGGAATGGGAAGCACTAAAATGTTAAAAAATAAGAGGGAAGTTGTTTTTAAATCAGCCGACAAAGGTAATAAATTGGTCATGTCGAATAATAATCAATATTTAGAAATGTGTTATGACCATCTGAATGACACAAGTACATATAAAGTAGTTTATGAGGAAGATTATATAAAAGCTATTCAAAACTGTGAAGAGTTATTGCTGAAAGGTAATAGTTTGGGATATTTTACAGAAGATGACAAATAGGAAGTTCAGTACAGATGGATGTGAAATTGCATCTTTTTATTGCTTACCAAAAAATACACAAAGACTGTCATAATCCCCCTGGCAAACCTGTAGTATCAGCATGCCAGTATTTTCTTAATAAACTGGTTGTATTTTTACAGTACTATGTATTATAGTTAAAACACAGGCTTCATATATTCAACATACTTTTGATTTTTTGAGTAAGATTAAAAATGTACAGTGGAAAAAGACTATGTCATTTTTGGTTATTGATGTTTGTAGTCTCTACACTAGTACTGAGCATACATTTGGAACAGAGGCATTACTATTCTATTTGGGTGACAGTCCTGTTGCAAAATACATCATAGACCTGATAGATTTTAGTTTGAAAAATAATTATTTTGA
This sequence comes from Protopterus annectens, assembly GCF_019279795.1. Taxonomy (NCBI): domain Eukaryota; kingdom Metazoa; phylum Chordata; order Ceratodontiformes; family Protopteridae; genus Protopterus; species Protopterus annectens. Next base: position 643,806,388 of record NC_056749.1, read on the forward strand.
GTTTGATGGTACTTTATACCATCAAATACGAGGTGCCACAGTGGGTGCCTCCTTTGCACCAATGTATGCAAATATTATGATGCACTATTTTGAATATGAATATGTGCATAACAGCAGATGTTTCTAAAAAATATGTAAATTCTTATTACAGATATATAGATGATTTGATATTTATCTGCCAATGTGATTTTGTAGAATTTTATCAATTTGTGGATGAGTTAAATAACAGATTTGGTTTGCAATTTGAGGTTTCATATAGTAGGGCCCAAGGGGTCTCTTTGGATGTACATTTGAAAGGAATTAATGAAGAGTGAATTGTTACAACAGTGCATAGGAAATTTGGTGATATAAACCATGTTTTATATGGTACTAGTTTTCGTCCTCCCCACTTAAAATCTTTACCATTTGGTGGGTTTACCCACATAAAACATTTATGTAATGACGGCATAACCCTAGAGAATGAATATGAAAAAATAGCTGAACAATTCATTTCTTGAGGTTATGATAGGTGGGAAGTGTTTAATTCTTTGGATTAAGTGAAAAAAGAAGAAAACAGACAATTAAGACCCTGTACTACTGTGAATAAGAATGCACAAAGGGAAAAGATGTATATGGTACTTACATATGATTTCTTAAGTGACAAAGTGGTTAAAAGAAATATAAATGACTGACTTCACAGCACCCATGTAAATGGAGAATAGTTGTATGACCGCCAAATCATACACCAATGCACTGTATGAACATGTACACAAATGCATGGATCTCGCCATACCCAATAGAACCAAGACGCTCTCCTCCAAAAATAGGAAGTCAATCTGGTGGTCCCCTGGCATAAACAAACTCTACAACAGGAGGAGGAAACTGATGCGGAATAAGGTGAAGTCCCAAGACTGGAAAAACCCCCTTATCAGCCTCAACAAAAAGTTTAGATCCCTCATTAAATCCTCTAAAGCTAGCTATGAAAACAGAATTGCAGCAGATAGTAAAGACAAGCACGGCCTTCTATAGCTATGTATTTATTTATTTTTATTTATTTTACATTTGTTGACCGGGCTAGTCTAACTGGATATATGTCCATTTTCAGTAGAGGCCCGGGGTGAAAAGCTCCACATTAAAACAGATAAACACACCGAGTATTACGAATTCAGTTACAGAACATTAAACTTCAGATACAGATAGGTTGCTAGATAAAAACAGGTGTTTAAGGTAATTTAGCAAACATTGATGGAACAGAAGAATAGAATAAAAATAAGATAAGATCATCCTTTTTTTTTTTTTTTTTTTTTGTGAACACTGTGGGAAGAAAGTCTTCAGCAGGATATGGGAGATTCCAATCTCAAAGTTATAAGTAAGGAACAGAAGAACAGGGTAGTTAAAAACAGGATTGGGAGAGTAAGTGGAGGGGGAGAAACTCATCAAGAGACAGAAAGAGGTAAATTACATCTTTCTTAGGTGCAATAAGAGCAACTAGTGCAACTAGAAGATAGAAGCCTTAAAGTGGCAATAAAGTGAGTAAGAAACCTGGGAAGACTGATTATGATGAAAATAGACAGAGATAGTCTTAGTCAGGGTTTGAACAGGGACACAGCCAATGGTTTGTAAGGTGTTGTTTTAGTTTCTTTTTGAAGAGTGTAGTTGAAGACAGAGATGCAAGTTCACTGGGAAGTAGGTTCCAACTTTTCCCCACAGTATTAGAGAAAAAGGAATCTCCTGCTTTGTTGTTGGGTTTATGTATGGGTACCAGAAGTTTATTGGCTAAGCGTAGGTTTGTAAGATTTTTATATGGGCAGATTAGACTAGTGAGAATTGGTATGTTTTCTGGGTGATAAAGGGTTTTATGGGCAATAATCAGTTGATAAAATAAAATTTCATTGTGCAGTTCAAGCCAACCAAGATGCTTCAGATTTAGGCAGTGGTGGGTTCTAAAAGGGGAGCTGATAGCAAATCTGACAATATTATTGTAGGAGACTGCCAGCTTGTGGAGGTTGTATTTGGATAGATTTGTATATATAGGAGAGGCATAAAAGAGAGTAGAGATAAGGTGGGTTTGGGCAATAGTAGTTCTAGCTATGGGAGTAAGGAAGGGCTTTATTTTGTAGAGGGAGCCTAGTTTTTGGTTTACTGATTTGATTGTGATGTTGATGTGAGTGCCATAGTTAAGGCTGTGGTCAATAGTTATTCCTAAGAGATTGGTAGTAGTGTCAGGAGATGTGACTGTACTAGTTTTAGATTTGATAGAGAAGTTAAGTGGGGTGGACTTTTGTGTAGGAGTAAACAGCAAGAGTTTAGTCTTTTTGGGGTTAAGGAGGAGACACCGCTGTAGAAACCATTCTTCTACAAGCTCAAAGGTATTCTGGGTGAGGGACTGCAGTTCAGACGGCCCTTTGGCTGAGGATATTAATATTGAGTCATCTGCATATTGTATAGTTGCAGCTTGGGGGATACTAATAGATAGATCATTTATAAAGATAGAGAACAGAAGAGGGCCCAATATGGATCCTTGGGGTACACCAAGGGTGACAGGTAGGTGGGAGGATAGAGTGTTTTCCCATAGCACAGCCTGTTGCCTGTTGTCTAGGTAGGACTTGAACCACTATAATGCTTGAGTATCAAATGAGAGGGACTTGAGAAGATTCAGCAGTAGCTGATGGTTAACCATGTCAAATGCTTTTGAAAGATCAATAAAGATAGCAGAGGACAGGGTATTATTGTTGTGATTTTTGTTGATATGGTCAGAGAAGGAAAGGAGGGCAGTAGTGGTGCTATGAAAAGGTCGAAAGCCATGCTGGGAGCTGGCTAATAGGCTATTTTGAAGAAGATGGTCTAATAGTTGATGTTGGATGCATTTTTCCATGATTTTAGCTATGGGAGAGAGGAGGGCAATTGGACGGAAGTTTGAAAGTTCTGTTGAGTTGCCACCATTATGTAGTGGGATGATATGTGAAACTTTCCAGATGGATGGGATAGTACCTTCAATAATGGTTCTATTTATAAGGATAGAGATTGGGTAGGCAATAACTTTGGCTGCAATTTGAAGGTATTTAGAAGGTAAGTGGTCTGCTGAGGGGGTAGAGGGTTTGAGTTTTTCAAGGAGGGTAAAGATGGGGAATGTGGGGACAGGGTGGAGTTGGAAAGTGGGCGGTGAGGTATGTGAGGAGGAGGGCAGATTAGAGGATACATGAGGTAGAGAGTTAGCAAGTGACTGGATGGCTTCAGTAAAGAAGTTATTGAAGGAGTCAGCAATTTGTTTGGGAGTGTCAAGGGTAACTCCAGATGGGGTTGGTGTTTTAGAATTGCCTGGGTGAACGAGTCTAGTGATACCTGATCAGAATTTCTGTGGCTTTTGATGGTTGGTATTTTGAAGTTGGAAGAAGAAGTTTTTTTTGTCTGATATTATAGATGCTTTAGTAGAGTTTCTGAGTTGTTTAAATTTTAAGTGATCAGATGGGTTTTTAGAGGTACGCCATTTGGCCCAGAATTTGTTTCTTAGCAAAATTTTTTTCTTAGTTTCCTTAGTAAGCCATGGTGCTGTTTTGGTGGTGCTCCTAACAGTACAGGAAGGGGCATGGTAGGCTAGGATTTCGAGGAACTTGGAATTGAAGTATGCCACAGGTTCCTCAAGTTGGAGGTATTTTAATGGTGTCTAGTTACATACACTCAGTTCATTTAGGAAGTGTTCTGGGTTGAAATGTTTATTTGAGTGAGTAGTTCTAAAAGTTGTAGGGCAGGGTATATTAAGCTTTTTCCTAATAATACAGGTTAGGAAGTGATCACTAAGGTCATCTGGCAGGATACCTACATTATAGTTTATGGACTGGGTATTTATTAGGATCCAATCTAGGGTGGTTTCTTTGCTGGTGGGTTTATGGGTGCGAGTAGGTGAGGTGATAATTTGGGAGAAGCCATGTAGATTTATGTGATTAGTTGGGTTATCAGTATTACAGGTATTCCAGTCTATATTAAAGTCACCTAGCACAATGGTTTCCTGTAGATAGTTAATGGACAGCCAGCAAAGGATATTTTCTAGGGAGTTAATGTTATTACCTGGAGGAAGATATGAGCATAAAATGTAGATGGATTTACAAGTAGTTAGCTGTAGCTTAGTGATAAGAATTTCAGAGTTGGTATTGGATGGTGAGTGAGCATCTAGTAGTGAAAGTTGGAGCCTTGCTTTGTATATTAAGGCCACACCCCCGGCCTTCTTGTTAAGGCAATCCACTCTTAAAATATTATATCTAGGAGGGGTGATTTCACTTGGGTTGATGGTTTTAGCCATGTTTTGGTTAAGCAAAGGATGTCAAAGTCATGTACATCCAGTAGGGCAAAAAGGTAACTTTATTGTTCACACTTCGTATATTTAAGTGAGCTAAGAAGAGGGAGTTATGAGGCCTTGTAGGGGTGTGAGGGGGAGAGGTAGAAGGTCTACTTGGGGAAGCAGGACTAATGTTGGTAGGGCCAGGATTGGAATATATATCACCATCTAGTAGGAGGTGTAGGTAAAGTCTATATGTGTCGATTAGAGAAGGATTCAGTATATTATGTCCTCTCTTGATAAGGTGGTGTTTATAGTTAATATGAGTGACTCTATGATACTTCGGGAGGAAATAATTGGTAGAGGATGTTATGTTGATGTGTTTCAGGCTGGCTGGTAAAGCAGGAGGGGATGTTTGTTTTTTGGGCTGGTGGAAGCTAGAGTAACTGTGATGTTCATAGGCAGTTAGGGTATAGGGAATGCAAAGGAAAGGAAGAATTGAAAGTAGAAGTAGTGGTTTAAGGTACGTTGATAAGGATGGAATAGGCATTGTGCTGCTAAAGTAGAAGGTGGAGAGTGGAAGGGTGAAGTGTGTGTTAAAATAGAAGGAGTGTCTAGAAGATGGATAGCTTTAATGAGTTATGGGATGGGATAGGATAATGGTGTAAGTGGGAGTGGTTAGAGAGGTATAAGGTCAGATGCAGTGGGGGATGGGTGAGATTTGGGGGTAGGCTAGGGGATCAAAGTGAGCCTGCAGGGCAAACAGAGCGGGTAGAGCTAAAGACCTGAGAAAAACAATCAGTGGAATGCTGACTACTTGAGGTAAGTTAGGAGGAGGTAGCTGAAGGAGGTAATAGAGGTAATTATAGTTTGAGTAGGTTGGGTAGATAAGAGAATTATGGTGAATGTAAAAGGGAAAAGTGGGACAAAATGAAACAAGTAAGGTAAAACTAATTACCTAAGAGATTCTATTTAGAAGCTGAAGGCTAGGTGTACTAGGAAAAGGGTGTCCTCTAGTGGGTAAACACTGTACTGCTACAGTAGCTCGTGGTGGGGGGGGGGAGTGGATTTAGGAGTAAGGGTGGGAAAAGTGAAGTCAAGTGCAGGAGCAACAAGAGGGAAGAGATGGAGGTAGAGGAGTACAGAGGAGTAAGGCTACTGGCTATCCTGGCAGGGAAGGGAAAGTTTACTACCTACCTAGTTTAGAAAAAAATATCTTTTACATACAGTAACAAACATACTTTCTGGCGTCCTTGAAGGGATGAGTTCAGGGAGAAGATAGCCTCTTTTCCTTGATATTAGGAAGAGACAGCAGGTACTATTTAATTCAAGGACTCAGGGTCTTCAGGTAGGGCAGGTTATCAACCCTAAAGCAGGACAGGCAGCTAGGCAGACTGGGTAGACAAAGGGAGAAAGAAGAGAAAGTAGTGAAGAAAAAAGAAAAAAATAAGTTAGCAGTTGAGCCAAGTAAAAAAAAAGTCTTAGTCAGTTAACAATATAATAGAATACACTCTAAATCAATTTAGCTGTGTAAGAGGGGTGTGCAAAGAAAATAAACCTTTAGGTTATATCAGTCAGTTACAACAATAGTACACTGAGAGCTTATTATCCAGTAAGCAAATACAAACAAATTAGAATCACTATAGCAAATATAGGTAGAGTATTAGCAGTTCAATACAGTGAAAGCATGACTATCATGCAGATTAAATTCCATTCCATAAGATGTTCTGGTTTAGGGACTATCACGCTGAGAATGAAACAGTACAAGATAGTAAGCAACTATGCACTTTAACCTGATAGGCTAGTTTCTTACCAGAATGAACATGCTAACTATGTCAGCAAAAAGTTAGCTAGATTCTATGTTAATAATTAGGAAACCTAGGTAAATTATAAGCTTAATACCAAACAGCCCACTACTATATAGTAAATATATTACATAATACGTAGGGTGTAGTGAGGCTCCTCCATTAAGTTAACTAATCTAACAGAAAAAAATTACAACATTTTATTCGCTGGGCTGATGTGGAATAACTGTTAAATGAGGAGGTAGTGAGACGCTGCACAAAACATAAGCGACAACACAGTTTAACTAGTTTAAAGTGAATTAACCCACTGTCAAAATCATTATAAAATACAGCGTTATGTCTGGAGTGATAATGCTTATTCATAGGGAAATTAAAGCTAAAACGCTAGTCTAACTTGACGTTTTCAGCAAACAGGCAAGCCAAATATGTTAGAAAGTGGCTTTATTCCAGGAAAACGTAAAGTTAAAACGCTAGTATAACATGGCGTTTTCTGTAAACTGGCAAGCCAAAATATGTTAGAAAGTGGCTATTGAACTTCCTACAGGTAGGCAGGTCAGCGTTCCTCAGTTCCACGTGTACCATGCATAATCTAAAAGTCTTTACAGCGAGAAGTTAGACCCGCACTTCCAAGTTCAGTAAAAGAGCATATATGGCTGTAGAGTACTATAAAAGCGGCAAATAAAGCCAAAAATGCTAGATACACCTAGCACTATCTGTGTACATTAATATCAGATCCAGAAAACATAATACTGGAATCATTAGTTATGCCATTATAAACCAATGCAACAGAAAAGCACATAAGCATATAGCTGTTTATGACAATGACTACACCAGCACAGACACGGTAACACTTTACAGTAATAGCAGTTAGATAATAACCTTGTCTTCATGTTTAAAGGTGAAATCCATCTAAATAAACAGCAGTGATACAGTGATACAGTGCAAGTACTTACAATAGGTAGGTAGCTAGAGCCCAGGACACACAGCAGCGAAGAGTTAGTCAAGGAGTTAAAGATGGTGCCTCGGAAGACAGGGTATATTTAACAGGTCAGAAAGGATGTGAGGTAGTGAGGGGAGGAGAGCGATAGGCAGGGGGAGGTACAAACAAGAAAAGGCAAGGTGCAGGTATATCTAATAGGTCAGAAGGATGTAAGGTAGAGCAGGAGAAGGGAGATAGGCAGGGGGAGGTACGGATCAATCAAGACTAAACAATAGAAAGTAATTCAGCAACAGGCAATGGAGGCGGGAAGAGGCTAAGACATATTCTAGTCAGGTAGGTGAAGTAAGGAATGGGAAGGAGTAGTGATAGGGAAGAAAAGGCGGGGAATGAGATATACATAGGTAGGAAGAAATCAAAAGGAGAGGGGTAGAGCTAAGGAAAGGAGGAAGACCTGAGGAAAACAATCAGTGGAATACTGACTACTAGAGGTAAGTTAGGAGGAGGTAGCTGAAGGAGGTAATAGAGGTAATGATAGTTTGAGTAGGTTGGGTAGATAAGAGAATTATGGTGAATGTAAAAGGGAAAAGTGGGACAGAATGAAACAAGTAAGGTAAAACTAATTACCTAAGTACCTAAGAGATTCTATTTAGAAGCTGAAGACTAGGTGTACTAGGAAAAGGGTGTCCTCTAGTGGGTAAACACTGTACTGCTACAGTAACTCATGGGGGGAAAAGTGGATTTAGGAGTAAGGGTGGGAAAAGTGAAGTCAAGTGCAGGAGCAACAAGAGGGAAGAGATGGAGGTAGAGGAGTAAGGCTACTGGCTATCCTGGCAGGGAAGGGAAAGTTTACTACCTACCTAGTTTAGAAAAAATATCTTTTACATATAGTAACAAACATACTTTCTGGCGTCCTTGAAGGGATGAGTTCAGGGAGAAGATAGCCTCTTTTCCTTGATATTAGGAAGAGACAGCAGATGCTATTTAATTCAAAGACTCAGGGTCTTCAGGTAGGGCAGGTTATCAACCCTAAAGCAGGACAGGCAGCTAGGCAGGAATAGGTAGGTAGCTAGAGCCCAGGACGCACAGCAGCCAAGAGTTAGTCAAGGAGTTAAAACCCATAAAACCCATAAAGAATCTCCACGGCAATACCCAGATTTGCTCTGAGCTACTGCACAATGGTACCTCCTAAACCAAGCCAACTTTACCCCCCCCCCCAAAGGACCAATCACAATACCAGTAAATTGCCAGGCACCCAGTATTATTGCTGCACAGTTTAAAACAGCACTGTCCAAGGCCAAGAATACAGCTTCTATGGGACCTGACAATATCCCTGTCTTTGTTCTATATGAACTCCAGAGTGAACTGGCACCTCACCCGTGTGCCCTGTTCAATCACAGCTTCACCTCAGGCTTTGTCCCTACCAAATGGTGCACTGCTACATTCATCCCTTTCCACAAAGGAGGAGTGACTGTAGACCCTGGGAACTATCGTCCCATTAGCCTGATGAGTCTGATATGCAAAGCTATGGAACACATCATCATGGACCTAATAAACAAGGATATAAGGGAATCGCCAAACTCTGGATCCCACACAGTTTGGTTTTGTGAAGGGTATATCATGTCTGCTCAACTTGGTCGACTTCTCTGAGTCAGTCACCAGAGCTGTGGATGAAGGCAAGGTAGTTCATACAGTCTACCTTGATCTGGCAAAGGCTTTTGATGCCATTCCTCACTCAGGAATCATAGAAAAACTCACTAACCTAGGCATCAACCTCTATATCATTAGGTGGGTTGCAAACTGGCTCACAGGTAGAACCCACAGTGTGAAAGTAGTTGACTCCAAGTCAGGCTGCTGACCAGTCATGAGTGGAGACAAACAGGGTTTGGTCCTGGGTCCTCTCCTGTTTGGTATCTGCCTCTCTGAAGTCCAGGCCAACACAAAGGGATTCTGGCTGACAAAGTTCACAGATGATTGCAAGTTGGGAGCTATTATTAACTCCCCAAGTGATGTTGACATCCTACAGAATGGCCTCACTGAGACCAATGACTGGTGTCAGAAAGTACAGTTTTGTACCTACCATAAATGTAGATGTTCGAGGATTCCATTGCTGCAGTCCTTACTATTGGGTATAGTCCGCATCCAGTCGGCCCGAATACCAGAGTATAAGGCTGACGTCGGTCAGGGCGCATTAGACTGACGTCAGTACGTCAGGGTACTAATGCGCATGACCCATATCCTCAGTCTTTTCTTGCCCCAGATGTCAGAAGACCCTAAAAAGACAAGGCCCAAAATACCTGCACCAAAACATGAACAATATATACAAAAATATAAGCAGGTAAATCACCTACACAACCACCCCTAAACACAGAGGGGAAGGAGGGAATTGACTGCAGCAATGGAATCCTCGAACATCTACATTTATGGTAGGTACAAAACTGTACTATGTTCTTCGCCTTCCATTGCTGCAGTCCTTACTATTGGGTAGAATCCCAAAGCAGAGGTAAGGGAGGCTGGCAAATCATAAAGAAGCAGGAGCTGACAACATGCCTTGCAAAACAGCTGTGGCAAAACCAGCCCTAGACTTAGAGTAGATAGGAAGGTGATAATGCTTAGAGAAAGTATGCACTGAACTCCAAGTAGCTGCTTCCAAAATATCCTTAGTTGCCACCCCGTAGAAATGCTGTTGAAGTGGCAGTAGCCCTAGTGGAATGAGGCCTAATCCCAGCTGGAACCTCCTTGCCATGATGGGAATAACAAAATGCAATGCAAAAGCCAATCCACCTAGAAATAGTTTGTTTTGACACAGGCTTGCCCTGAACTCAAAGCAAAAGAAACAAACAACTGCTGAGACTGCCTAAAATCCTTAGTCCTGCTTATAATAACGCAATTGCCTGTGTACATCTAAAGTATGCAAAATCTTTTCCCCTTTATTTTGGGGTCTGCATAAAAGGTAGGCAAATGAATAGTTTGGTTTAAAGCCACACTAGAAACCACCTTAGGCATAAAGGAAGGATTACGTAATGATACCCTATCCTTATGGAAAATCAAAAGGGCTCGACTGCCATAAGGGCCTGCAACTCAGACACCCTTCTTGCAGAAGTAATAGCCAACAAAAAGCAGTCTTCCATGACAAATATTTCAATTCAGCAGTAGCCGCAGGCTCAAAAGGTTGTAGAGTAAGTTTTTCCAACACAAAATTGAGATCCCAAGCAGGAGTAGGAGCTCTACGTGGGGTCTTATATTCTTAGCCCCTCTAAGAAACTGCTTGAACAAAGGATGCGAAAACAATGGTGGGTCACAATCATAGTGAGCTGAGATCGCTGCAGCATGAATCTTAATGGAAGAGAAGGACAGACCCTTGTCCAGTAACTCAGTAAGATATTGAAGAGCCATACTCAAATTAGGCTCAGAAATCTCCAAATTCTTTGCTTTACTCCAAAATAAAAATCTTTTCCATTTTGCTGCGTACACTTTCCTTGTACTAGGTCTTCTAGCTTCCATAATCACATTTAAAACTTGTTGAGGAAGTTGAGACCTGCTGTGTTTCAACACAGAATATGCCAGGCTGTCAGAGGAAGAGAGTGAAGCTTGACATTGAGCAGATGACCGTCCTGCTGGGATAACAGATGCGAGTCAAAGGTTAAGGCCATGGAGGCTTCTTTACCAGACTCGTGAGTAGAGGGTACCAGTGTTGCCGAGGCCAATCTGGAGCTATCAAAATCATCCTTGGCCTGTCCTGTCTGACCTTTAACAGTACCTTTGGAAGAAGAGGCAGAGGTGGAAAGGCATACAGATGAAGGTTTGTCCAACTGAAAGACAGAGCATCCACTTTCCAAGCTGTGTGATGAAACCCCTTTGTGCAAAACTGTGGCAGCTGGTGGTTTAGTGGAGAAGCGAACAGATCTATGTCTGGAGTTCCCCATGACACTGTCAATTTCTGAAATACATGAAGATCCAGTTTCCACTTGTGGGGATCCATGATTTGTCTGCTTAACACATCTGCTAAGGAGTTCTGTGCTCCTGGCAGAAACCTTGCCGGAAGAGTTAGGTGCAGGCGTAGCGCAGTCTCCCATAAAATCATTGCATGCCTGCATAGAGGATAAGAATGTGTTCCCCCTTGTTTGTTGAAGTACCACATGACAGTTGTGTTGTCTGTTAGAATCAACACCTGCCCTGGAAGAAGTAACTCCTTGAAAGCCAGCAATGCGAACTGGACTGCTAACATCTCCTGTATGTTGATATGTAGATGCTGTAGTCTGGCAGGCCACTTGTCTTGTATCCACTTTACATTTAGATGAGCTCCCCAAGCAATGTCCGAGGCATCTGTCGGTAAAATCTGACTCGCCTCTGGCCGGGTCACAGAGAGTCCCTTGTTTAGGTGACATTCCTGAGCCCACCACAAAAATACTCTTTGAAGGCAAGGTATTATTTGAATGACAGTGTCTAAATCCTGGCAGTGCTGTGTCCATACATTTTTGAGATACCATTGTAACTTCCTCATATGCAGTTTGGCATTGGGAAGCACCAGAATACAAGATGCCATGAACCCTAATGCTTGAAGGACTGTCTCTGCAGTCAGCACGGACTGATGAGATAGTTGATGGAAGTAAAGTGACAGACTCTTTTGTTTGTCCGGGGTTAAAAGGCCATCTGGGCTGCTGTATTCAGTCTCACACCCAGAAAGCACATGTCTTGAGAGGGTACTAGACTGGACTTTATTTCGTTCACAGAATACCCTAGGCATCTTAGCACTGCTATAAGACATTCCAGATGCTGTAGAAGGTCTTCCTTTCTTGAGCCAGAATCAGGCAGTCGCCTAAATAAGGATAGATTTGAAGTCCTTGTAGCCTGAAGTAAGCTATCACTGGAGCCAGAACCTTTGTGAATACTCTGGGCAGTAGATAAGCCAAAGGGCAATGCAGAGAGCTGATAATGAGAATCTCCAGCTTGAAACCGCAGATACTTCCTGTAACTTAGCCTGATATGCACATGAAGGTAAGCTTCCTTGAGATCTAAAGTTACCATCCAGTGATCTTTGCCCAGCAGGGTAAAAGCTGTTGTAACGCCAACATCTTGAACTTGGGAATGTCCAGATAAGTGTTGAGGAGAGATAAATCCAAAAGCAGTCTCCACGTGTTCCCCTTCTCTGGTACTAGGAACATGCGAGAATAAAATCCTAGGCCCCTTTCTGACACAGGGACTGGTAGAATGATGTCCAACACCCATCTGTCTTGAGTAATTAAATCCCAATTTCCTTTGAAAAGAGACAGTTGTCCTTCCAAAGGAGCTGCCAGACGAGAATCTACTGGCAGTTGAAAAGGCAGGTCATTGGGTCTGTTTACGAAAGGACTGACCCCTGCCCTCACCAGAAGTCTGAGCAGGTGAACTCCTGTTCTAGGCCTAAAAGAACCTTGAGCCCTGCCCCTACCACGTCTAGACCTACCCCTAGACTGGGAATCATAAGCAGGACATGTCCACCCCTTAGCAGGCCAATTTCTACTAAACTTCGTGGCTGTACCTGCAAAAATCTTTAACAGTTTGCATAGACTTAGCTTTGTCCTCCATTTTCTTTAAAACTGCTTCCACAGGAGAACCAAACAACACATCAGACTGTAAAGGAGCATCCAAAATCCTTGTCTTAACATGCTCAGCCAAATTTTGATCCCTCAACCAGGCATGCCTGCGAAGAACAGAACTAGTGGCAGCCACCCTCGAGGAGGCCTGCACAGCATCAAAACCACATTGCAAAGAATGCTTGCCCACTTGTTCAGACACATAAACTAAATCCAGCAAGTCTTTACAATCAATACCTTCCGCCAAAGCATCCACCTTAGATTTCAATTGTGAAAGGAGATAATTTTGATATTTCAGCATGTGAAACTGACAATTCAACGCTCTCATGGCTAGAGTGGAAGAAGTATACACTTTCTTACCCCACCTATCTAACACCCTTGCCTCTTTGTCAGTGGGAACAGGATTTTTAACCACAGAGGCCTTAACACCTTTAGGCCCCTGAGAAACAGTTTCTGGGTCCGCCCTAGGACTCTTAAACAAATACTTATGAGCTTCGGGCACCCTATAGTACCTATCAGGTTTAACAGGAGCAGGAGGCAAAGAATCAGGGTTCAGGGAAGCCTCTGCAAAAACATCTTCCACCACATTCAACACAGGAGGTATAGCTAAGGGCCTATGCTGGGGTAAAAACAAGAATTCCCTAAGCCTCTTCCTGGAATCAGAGTAATCCTGGCCTTCCCATTTAAAGTGCTCCCTCATGGAATGCAGAGTCTCTGAAAATGAAAAATCCTCAGGAGGAGAAGCCGAAGGAGTGGCATCATCCACAGCAGAATCAGAATAATGAGGATACTCCTGCAAATCTTCCGCAGAAGATTCAGAAGCCCCTGAACCCTGTTCAAAAATGTCAAACTCTGGTTCCACTCTAGGCCTCTTATCAGGAGGGCCCATAGAACCTCTAATCATAGTAATCAAATCTTCTGCCATTTTAAGCATATGTTTCTTAGGTAGAACCCGAAGGCTAGGAGAAGCCCCTACTGAAGCTGAAGTTGGCCTACCTCTAAAAGAAGTTTTGGCAACAGAAGGAGAGGCTCTAACTACTTTGGGAAGAGAGGGAAGAATAGTTACCTGAGAAGCCCCTCAGCCTGGCCTGCCTCCTGAGAGGGTACATCCTGTAACAGTAAAGTTTCTGCCTGAGACTCTATAGAAACTCCTGGCAAAACCTCTGGCTCCACTGAGCCATCTAAAGAACCGACGCGGCGTCTGGGACTGCCGGTTCATCAACCCTAGGCTTCGCTGCTTTGTCCTTGCGCTTCTTGGATGAAGCGGCGGAGCATCCGACGGCATTTTATAATTGCAACGCTTCCCAAACACTAATCTGGCACAGTCTAACCTCCTCTTAATAGTGCTTTGTTAAACCTAGCACAAGAGCGGCAACCAACAACGCCGTGCTCAGGCCCTAAACAAGGTATACATAATGTATGGTAATCCCTATGAGGTATTTGTTTCCCACAAGAAATACAGTTATTCACTTTTTCTGACATCCGTTAAAAACTGAGGCAAGAAAAACCAAAATATTCTACGGGTACTTAGCCAACTCTGATTCGGTCTGAAACTCCGGTTTCGGAAATATTTCAGAACGCCAACCTGCACTCGCAAAACTGCTTCTGCATCGGATCACGCGGCAAAAAAGACTGAGGATATGACGCCGGTCATGCGCATTAGTACCCTGACGTACTGACGCCAGACTAATGCGCCTGACCGACGCCAGCCTTATACTCTGGTATTCGGGCCGACTGGATGCGGACTATACCCAATAGTAAGGACTGCAGCAATGGAAGACGAAGAACATCCATAGATTTAAGCTCAATGCCAAAAAATGTGTCGTCATCCCCTTTGGGAATAACCCGGTTCCCATGAATTACCACATTGATGGTAGTCCACTGAACACAGAAGGGGTTATAAGAGATCTGGAAAAACAGGTTGACAGCAACCTCTCTTTTGATCACCACATTGCCACTGTGGTCAGAAAGTCCTTCTATGTGGCACATCTTATTACTATGGGTTTTTCATCCAGGAAGAAAGAGGTCATTGTTTCCCTCTACTCTTCCCTCATTAGGCTAATCATCGAGTACAATGCCCCATTTGGCATGTACCTCACTAGACACCTGCAACAACTGGAGAGGCTGCAAAAGTACCTTACAAAGAGGATCTTAGGCCTTAAACACTTGTCCTGTCTGGACAGACTAAAAAAAACTCCAACTATTCTGTCGCATATCGCTACTTAGAGGCGATCTCCGCTTGACTTACAAAGACATGTCTGACCCAGCTCTGTTAGAAATGCTACATGTAAAGAAATTCCAATCCCTCTGCACCACACAATCCAGAGACCTCAACCTCATCACCAAAATTAACAGAACATGCTGGAGAGACAGGTTCTTAACCCAGAGACAGCCCATGCTATGGAACAAACTTTCCATACATGTCAAGCAGAGCACCTCGCTGACCCTCTTCAAGAGAAATCTTGATGAGTGGATGGGAAACAGAAAATTCACCCCGGGGATAACTCCAGTGGCTCTACTCAACAGAGGCACTGGGAAATAAGGTCGGGTGGCACTATGCCAGGGTAATCCTATGGCTAGGCTTGTAAAGGCCCCAGGGCCATTAACCTAGTACACACCTATGACATATCTATTCAAGTTTAAAGAATTTTTGCAGTTGTGTAAGGTACCTACATTTTCATTTAGGAGGGGAAGGAATATTAGAGACATACTTGTTCATAGTAAATATATAGCCCCTTGTCAAAGTATGTATAAAACTCCTAGTTATAAAGGCACACACCCATGTGGAAAATGTACCTCATGTCAATATATGGTTCAAACTTTTAAAAATATCAATGGTCAGAAATTTAATGTGTTAGGAAGTTTTATCTGCCACACAGAATGTTTGGTATATGCTTTAAAATGCCCCTGCAACAAGTTTTATGTGGCAGAAAGCAAAATAATGTTTAAAGTTCACCTCCAGGAACATGTTAGAGACATTAAACATCAAAGAACAGAAAATCCTGTAGCACAACATTTTTTAGATTTTCAAAATAGTGATCCCATGGGTTTACAGGGGACAATTTTAGAAAAAAATTAAAAATTATGGGGAGTTCAGTAATGTTAAAAGGAAACTTTTATATAAGGAATCTTTATTTATTTTAAAGTCTGGTACTTTGACCCCTGCTGGTATAAATATGTCACACAACTGGAAAGTTTCATTATAAATTGCTATTAAGTGTTTGCATTTAATTGTTAGGTAATTGATTGTTTTTTACTATAAAAGGTATGTATTACTTGGTGCTATTTAATCGATTGAAGGCATTGTATGCCAAGGCACTAGAGAGAAACCAATTAAACTACTTTTTTTGAGATTACTGGACTGTCATATTTGTTCATCTTCTTTCTTTTTGGTGTTGTTCCTGAAATCTGTTTACTGATATTTGGTAATATTAACATTTCAGCACTGTAGTGAATGAAACATGCTTCCTTGCAACACCCTTCCTAATTACATTGGTAGCAATAGCATTTATGACTTATTTTTTATCTTGGCTCCTTTATTGCTCCCTCTTTCTGA
Organism: Protopterus annectens; assembly: GCF_019279795.1. Taxonomy (NCBI): domain Eukaryota; kingdom Metazoa; phylum Chordata; order Ceratodontiformes; family Protopteridae; genus Protopterus; species Protopterus annectens. The sequence goes on from NC_056749.1 coordinate 643,822,514, forward strand.
AGCCCACCCATTCCTCCCGGACACTTCATCAGTCCCCTGAGCTGGTAATTAAACCCAGGTTGGCTGGGTGGTAGTCAGGGTTTTATCACCCTACACCATCAGAGGGGCAATCATTTATGAACTTTATAGTTTCCTGTTATCTATTAACTATCAGATTGTTTCCTCTGGATATCAAATGTGCATTTTTATTCTATAACAGTTTGTATATTCAGGTTCAGTGCTGATGGCACTTGCATTTCTATTTTTATTCTAAGGGCCATTTCTTATTTTCTAGCCATGTTTGATCCTACTGGATCTGCATCATGATGTATCTGCCTTTCCTGACAAACTCCAGCTTCACTTTTATCATGCTTATCCCCTTACATTTTAATAAATTGCAAATTCGACTTTTTATTTAGCTTGATAAGAAATGTAAGTATCACATTGCTTGCATATCTGTGTTTGCGGAGGGCTTTGTATTAGGAATACATTGTTACCCTTACAGAATGGAGGAAACAAAGTGGTTTATATGATATCACTCTGATTTGCATATTATTAGTATAAGAGTGAGCTTACCAGTATAACATGCCTAATAGCTTCCTAAAATGTTTTGCATGTCCACCCATTTAAAATAGAATGGAAGTTGTCCATAGTTAATACTGAAGAATATGACCGAGTCTCCGATCATAACCGACTTATGCATTCATGGTACAGATGCCATGAAATTAAGAGAGAAGCTTGAGAGGTGAGTCTTGGCATCTGTGTCTTAAGCAGAGTTGTGAACAGTGAGACGCAATCACAATTCTTTGTAGTGCAAAGACCAATTACAGGAAAAGAAGAAAAAAATGTAGGAGTGTTAAGTATTTTATTTGTTTACAGGGCTTTAATAGCCAGTTTAGCATGTTAGCTCTGCTAAAATGACAGCAGGCAGAAACAAAGTTACTCTCTGAAACAACAAACGTCGTTAAAAGCTGTTTAACTTCCTTCCACCACACATTCTGTTTATAAATATGGCAAAATGAAACATCTAATAGTTTTTGTAGCTGTCTCATCTTCTGCCATTTTTCTTTGCTGGCTGGCATTGTTTGCTTGTCAGTCCCTAGCTGGAGACCTGATACTAAAAGCATTTAGGAATGCTTAACAAACACATTTTTGGAGTGTAATTGTAGAGTTCAATGCATTATATCTCACTTTTCATATCTTTTACTGTCTAGTATATACAACTTTTGTTTTTTGTTTGGTTACTTGCCAATGTTTATTGAAGCATTGCACCTCTAACCAGATTATGTAGTTCTGTAAGCAAACAAGAGTTTAAATCTAAGTATATGAGAAATATTGTTCATATGAGCCTAATACAAACAGCCCTTGTGTAACTCTTCTGAACATTAACATTATCCAAACAGCATTTCTGTAATAGAAGCTGTCAATCTACAACTCTGGTTAAAACTTCCTGTGCCAAACTTATTTGAATTTTTATTGCCTGACAGTTCCCCTTACCTGGGCTTGGTACACGCAACAAGAGGCTACGTATTACTAAGTTATAGAAACATGATGATGAAGACGTGATTGTAGCATACAATGCTTTTAAACAGTGATTCTAAAGATGAAGTCAAAGAACTTGAAGAATGCTTCCAGTTTGCGTAGCTGGCTCAGAGCACAGTTGTTTGAACAATTTGAAACTATTTTCTCTCTAAGTCAGTGCAAATTTATTTCCAGACCATCTGCCAAAGTTGAATAAGGCAAATTAAAATTCCTTGCTAAAGGTTCATAGCACATAATTAGAAACCCATAATCCACAATGAAGTTAGCAGTTACTGTGTGACTGTAAAAGTACTTAATGAAATAAAAGTGACCCTGATACAATCGATCACATGACATGACTCCCAAGAATGCATGCCTTTAACATTACAAAGTGTACCTGACATTAACTGTGTCTAGCTAAATAGCCATTCAAAACATTCTGGTTAAAGAAACATAAAATACTTTCTGCATTTCCCAGCAATGTAGCTGCTCTATGCCACTTCATTTATGACACTGTTTATACTGTAGTGATATGGCAATTGACGCGCAACCCTGGTGTTGAGGTGTCTACACAATGCCGTGAGATTCCGAAACCACAGATGAAGGTATTTGGAGAGAGGGAAAAAAAATATTTTATATATATATATATATATATATATATATATATATATATATATATATATATGTGTATGAATGTGTGTGAGGAAGACTACCAAACTTGACAGAATATGAAACAACACTAAAAATGTTTATATATAATAAAAATTATATAGTGTCTAGAAAAAAATCCATGATTCAAAAAAAACATGAATGAACTACAAATGAAAGTCAGAGACCATTATGGTAGTAAAACTTTCTGACTTCATAAGTGTGAGACCCAACGAACAACAACATGTATATATGTGTGTGTGTGTGTCTGTGTGTGTGTGTGTGTGTGTTGTGTGAGTGTGTGTGTGTGTTGTGTGTGTGTTGTGAGTGTGTGTGTGTGTATACATGCATACACACACACACACACATATATATATATATATATATATATATATATATATATATATATATATATATATATATATATATATATATATAATAAAACTGCAAAGGTGTGGGCAGCCTTTGATAAAGATACAAGTTCCTAAAACTGCAAATTATCCTTTGCACAAAATCATCCTCTACAAAAAACACACACACACACACACACACACACACACAAAACATCACAACACAGCATCTGGATTATTTCACTCATTTTTGCAGCTGTACTTTGCTTTTGTGTTTACCTTTCAATTTGTCCACCAAAGCAGAACTTAGAGCATTTTGCTTTCAGCTGAGCACAACATATTTTGTTTAGAATAATGTAGAACTAATTTCCCAGGACTCTGATAGCCATATTGTACACAGACAAGTTTTATTTAGAGTCAGTCTCAGGATCAGAGTTGTTTACAGTGTTAGCAAGCTTGAGTAACTTCATCCTCCAACAATGATTGCAATTCTAATGCATAAAGCACTCGGGAAGCAATACGTACCTCGAGACTGATTTTGATTATATTCCTTTAGCAAAAGATTTTGGTAAAACAATTAAAATTCAGTGGAAGCAATGTAAGATGCCTGGTATAACAAGCAAATGCCAGTGTGCATTTATAGTGGTTTAGATGAACTACCTCCGACTTTGCTTTTCTAGGTCTTTTACTTACAACTTAAAAAAAAAGTTGCTCTGTAAGCATGTGATTTACAAATATATACGGGACAGAAGACAAGAACTGGCTGTGCAGCTTAAAATACTCTGGATTGCAGAAGTTAATAGAAATTTATACTAGAGTTATCAGGTATTACATGCTTAATTTGGGATGCGATTGCTATTAAGTGCTTGGAAAGGATGGTAAGAACTTTTTAAGTGTGTCTGTTTAAAGGTGTGTATTATTACAGAGCAGTAAGACAGCTGAAAACAGTATGTGATGTGTTCTCTTGAACTAACCCATTAAATGCTATTATAGCTTATGGATAATACTGTCACGACATACTGCAGTGAACTGCAACTCATAATACTCAAAGGTATTAAGGGAAGTAAGCACATTATGTGAATATCTTATATATGTTGATGAGGTTTTTAAACCATTATAGACTCTTCTTGCATGGCAATTTGTTGCACCTTTCAGCAATGCCCTACTGTCTCATTCATCTGGTAAAATTGCAGGTTCGACAAACTGTCAACTTTGTGAAATCCTATATTACAGGGAATTGTAATAAGGAAGGACAGAGGAGGGAGGCAGTGTTGAACACCTGGGGGAAGGCAGTAGAAAGTTTGATGCCGTGGATGTGTTGTAGTGCAGACATTGTCAGGTTGTGCTTCTTGTAATTAATTCTAACATACATCTGGAGTATGTGGAGCAGTTAGCTGTGGGAGGCCAGATCAGTGCAACAATGTAAGAATGTTCCCAGTTGCTTGGGAGAGGCTTTCCATTGTCCTGCCATGGTTGTGGGGGGTGGGGTGGGGTGGTTACAGAGGCCAACAAATAACATGCTGACTGCGGGAAATAGTTACTGACAAGAATGAGTAGCAGTGGGAGGTTTGAAAAGTCATTGATTGTTGTCCAATTTTTCAAAGGTAGTGATTAATGTGTGTCATGACTTGTGTAGGAGCTACCCCAACACCTGGAAAGCTAGGTTGAAGGAGTGGGGATAGAATGTGAATAGTGCTAAGCCAAGAAGCTCTTGCATGGCATATACCAAACTCTGTCTCTCCAAGACAGAATGAGTAAGTGTTAGAAGTCAATCATTGTGAGGATGGGTGTTGTTAGACTACAGGGACTCCCAGCTACTGCCAGGGTGTATGAGGTCTATTCACACAGCTGTGATTACCAGCACTTGGAGATTAAGAGCTTCACATACAAGGACAAACATGAGTAGATGGGTTGAAACCACTGAGAGCTGTCAGAATTTGTTTGATGAGAGCTGGTATCTTCCAGGCTGGGGGATTAAGATGAAGTATGTAGGCTGTGATTGGTATCAACATGGGGGCAAATGACAATTAGATATTCTATTAACTATGAACATGCATATGGGAATGTCAGCTAGCATTGCTGCTATAATGGTTAATGGGATTAGGGATCCCCAATTAATATTAATATATAAAGGAAGCATGCTGAGTTCTGCAGCCTGACTACCTACTTAAAGGAGTATATGCTTCTATGTCCCACTAGGATTACTCAACATATGAAAAGAACTGAAGTAATGCAATATCTTAAGTTCCAGGGGTGGAATTCTTCATGAATTGGGATTCACCATTGCATCTTTTATAAGAGGACAATCCAGAAGCCGGAATCTTCTGATGGTTATAACAGTTTCATATATTTCGGTTGTTGTGTAGAATATCAAATGCAAAAACTAGAATTTGGATAGAAAATGGACCACAAGATAAAAAGAAATTCATAGCATTTTGTTGTTGTTTGTCTTTCAGCTTTTCCCAGTTAGGGGTCACACAGCGGAACTCTGGTCTGCTAATGATTGGCAGTAGGTTTTTATGGTTCTGAGTTGCCAGCTCGATGTCCAACCTTCAACGAAGGCACGCCCATTCACGCATGTCTTTCGGAATGCCACTCAACCGCAGGGAGGACATGCAGACTCCACACAGAAGGCACTCCCCAACTACCTAAACCTAATATGTGGGAATTCTCAGAAGTAGCACAGTATCTATATGTTACACTACTTCTGAATTGCAACATAGATTTTCATTTTATATCATAATGCATGCAATTAGGCACATTCGTATACTGTATGGTACCTGCAGCAATGACTGACCCATTACACTGTTAAACATATCCCAACACCACAACACTGCCCACGATTGTGTGGTGTTATTATTCCGTATGCATGAGTGATATAACAGAGCGTTTAACCTGTAATCTCAGGGAATCCTCTGAGCATTGTCCTGTGTAGTTAATAGTTGCAGCATTCTTCTCAAACTGCAAACAATCCCAGATCACTATGCACATAATGCATTTTGCTGTTTAGTGTAGTAAAACACAGTCTTTCATGTAGATATGTTTGCGTATATTTATTTTAGCTTCATGTAGTCTTTCAGAAGTGGGAATCATATGATTTGTATGCTACAAATAAACATATTTGATATCACTTCTCCTAGTTGATGAGCAAATGAAGCTTTTAACTGATGACAATTCCCTATCAAATAGATGCTCTGTGGCAGAGAATTTAACTGATGGTCACCAGAAATAGGATCCTGGCATTGTGGGATGTAGCATGCCAAAACCAATGGGATTGTGATGAGACATTCCAGAGAATATCTTTTTAACTAAATACTGAGATCTGAGAACACACTAAATACTGATGCACAAAACAAAGGAAATCTTCTGAATATTGGATCATTGTATTGTTGAATTGTGTTTTAAGCAATAATAGTTTTATGTTTACCAACGGTATATATCACCAGAATAGGAGGGTAGCCATGGGCACCCCCTGTCCGAATTTGTATGCCAACCTAGTGTTGGCATACTGGGAGAATCAGGTTATATTTAACAACAATATGTTTAGATGCCAGCAACAACTCAAGTATTATGCACGTTTTGTTGATGACGTGTTTTTATTATGGGAGGGCACTGGTGATGAGTTATATGACTTTGTTGCCTATCTGGAAACAACAACAGATTTTTTGAGATTTAAGGTGACTTCTTCTGATAATAATATAGATTTTCTGGATGTTCGTCTAACGAGAAGTGCCCATGACGTAATTGATAGCATGCAATATAGAAAGGATTGTTGGGGCAATATGCTCTTACCCTATGATAGCATGCATCCTAGGCATGTGTTTGACAATATAACTAAGGGACAGTTTTATAGAACATCTAGGCTATGTACTAATGAAACATGTTTTAAACAGAAGTCACTAGAGTTACAGCATGCCTTTCATGAGAGAGGCTACAATGATGATAAAATAAATCTAGGCTATCAGGAATATGCTAACAAAAGAAGAGCCAAGGTTAAACCTTGGTTTTCTGGTGATACAACTAATTATCAGAATAATACAGGGACCCAGGGACAACCCTTAAGAGTAAACTTGAAATATAATAATAATAATATAGGAGGTATTTGTGATATCATCAGAAAAAACTGGGGCATACTACATACAGATGATAGGCTAAAGGAAATTATAACTTGTGAACCATTATTTTGTTTTAAACAAAATAAAAACTTAAAAGATCCGTTATGTAAAGAGAGACCTAGGAGTTGTACCAACAATATTATACGTCAGGGAACTTTCCCATGTAGACATTGCAAAGCTTGCAAGCATATTAGGAAGAACAATTTATTTATCCATCCTGTTACCAGTAAACAATATTAATTTTTATCATATACAGATTGTCATACAACTGATGTTGTTTATTTAGCTCAGTGTAAGGACTGCCATTCGTTCTATGAGGGTAAAAATAACTGCATACAACTGATGTTTATTTAGCTTAGTGTAAGGACGGCCATTCGCTCTATGTGGGTAAAACTAACTGCAAATTAAAAAATAGGATATTGCAATGTTTATCTGCAATACATACAGGTAACATCCACAATGTTTTATATCAGCATGAAAGTGAAACATAATGAGCATACCTTTGATTTTATGGTGTTACAGATTGTCAAGCTATCCAGGAGAGGGGGTGATAAAGGCAATTTAACAGAATATTATGAAAGCAAATGGACAGAGATGTGTGCACACAAACCACCTGGGATGAATGGGGTTATTCCCATTAAATCTGCCCTCAAGATGAGGAGGGCCTAATATTGACTGTGATTGGCTACTTGTGTTTTAAATGTGATTCAGTTAATTTGTGAATTGCCTGATGAAGGGTACTTCAACCTTAAAGCACTTACGTTGAGTGTCTTAATAAATAACTGGTATTTTGTAACATGGTGGTTCAAAGTTTGTTTTTATTTTTTACACTTGTTCTGGTTGCTGAATTCGAACCTTTAGTGCTCTAGGCCCTATTTTGGTTTTTGGGTTTCAGTCTAGAAATAAATAATAAAGTATCATGATTACATAAGCATTTTTATTTATTTAATTGCACTTTGCAGACTAGCTTACTTCTTCTAGGCCAGTGACCTCTTGCAACGCATTAAACAAAAGAGTGTAAGACTAGAAAGAATGTACATTGTGCCAGATTTTAAATTTAATATGAAGCAGTGGTGAACATTATACCGTATATAGCCTCAATCTTGCCCTAGAGTTCATATACACAGAGTAACAAAATGACTGCACTTGCCAAGAGCAGATAAAAACAACACACATTATTAGGCAGGATTGGGCACCATATGACTTAGAAAATATAAAAATATTTATTTAATTTATTTATTCATATTTGCTAAGCAGGGTAGAACACTGAGCACAATAGACTATTTATAGATTCAACCAAGAAGAATATAGTACTAAAAGTCAAAATAAGCAAGCCACATTGATCAAAAATAACATGAGAAAAAGATTACATCACAACAGAAAGGTAGGGACATTATAGATAAAATGTATTAAATAACAGATACGGTGGAGGAGAGGACAAGTGATCCAGGTGACATGTCGAGAGGAGACGCTTTTGCATTTGGTCTGGTTAAGGATAATTGGTTTTAGGTATGAGTAGAACTTTAAGTAGGAAGAAAAGTGGATGAGGAGTAGATATTTCCAAAGTTTAGGTCCAACAACTGAGAGGATGGTCTCTACAACTCTTTCTCCAATGGGTACCACCTAGGGTCTGTACTGCTGCGCAATAATTCCATTCATTTTTTTCGGGGGGGTGAATTTGATGTGGGAACACTCAGCATGTTTTTGGAGAACCCCACAGAATCACAGGGAGAACCTGTGAGCACCATACAAGAATTGTCCATCAGACAGGACTGAGTCTTGAACATAGTAACCAGAAACTGTGCAGTCATGCCAGCTTTGTATAAGATATCCTGTGAAGAGGAGAAGACATATCACAGACTATGTGTCATGCTAGGGCTAGCCATTCAGCAGTGTAAAAATTGTCAATAGATGATTTGATCAAATTGACTTAAAGTCAGCAAAAGCTGTCCATGGTTATTTGACTTTAATAAGTTGGGTGAGAACCTGCCCTACTCTGACCTACTCCATGGAGCCATGCTAATAGTGGGAAGGGTCTATGTGCCTCTATTGGCCATAAAGCCCAATAGCCCTGGATCAATCAGCTACTGGCTGGCTGTTGTCTAGTTGTCCAGCTTGGGTTACCTGGGATAGCACTGTTGAGCGAAAGCTAGGCGTAAAACCAGTCAACCTGACAAGCATGAACAAAGCACTGCTACATTCAATATAGGTTCCCTGACAGGACACAGCTTGGAAGTAAATGGCATGATGGTGAGGAAAAGGCTGGATATCCTGTGTATCCAGGAGACAAGATGGAAACACAGTGCAGTAAAGTCACATGGCTTGGGATCCAGAGTCTACTAATTCTTAGAGGAAGGACAGACTAGGAATGGTTTGGGAGTTCTGGCGAGGGAGATTCTTCAGAAGACAGAGAGGGATATCATCAAAATTTGTGATGGATTCATGATGGTTGGACTCATAAAAAGATAAGGCAAAAATCATAATCTCTGTCTATGCCTCACAACAAGATTGTGATAGCAAGGAAAGAGTGCATTCAGGCAGCAGTTGCAGGACATATTACATAAATCAGGATGACATGAGTTGGTTTTGCTAGTGGGGGACATGAATCCACATACTGGGACAGAGTCGGATATGGCAACATGATGGACCCATGTGGATGGGGTAAAGAATAGAGAAGGAGAGATAATTCTAGACTAGAGTCTGACAAATGATTTGATGGTGGTCAACACGTGGTTTGGCAAGAGAGATCATCACACAATGACATACAAGAGTAAGTAGTATATAACTCCAGTAGACTTTTTCCTAGTAAAGAAGGGGCATTGGGGTAGAATCAGATGACAGTCATCCTTAATGAAATAGCTGATCCAGAGCAAAAAGCATTGGTGGACCCAATCAGTTAAAAGGAGTGGTCAGATAAAGCTCTAATGTCAACAGAGACTAGAGTGAAGACCTGAAAGTTGACCTGAGTGAAAGTACAAGAGCTCAATTAAATATGCAGGGCTCGAGCACCTCAGAAAGAAGAGGAAATAGGTGGTGCTGAAGAAGACTAATGGCAGTGTGTCTCAAAACAGCATGTATGAGGGCTACAAAACAAATATTCAGTTGCGCCATAATGCAATAAGGAAGGCCAGTGTTGGAATACAGAAGCTAGGAAGTTATCAAAAGAAAGAATGGAGGAGAAAGTTGGAGATAAAGGACCAGGCTAAGAAGGAATTCTGTTTGGTCAACAAAGAGACCAGTCACAACCGCAATAGCTCAAAAAAAAGTAACAAATTGCAAGGCAAGGACAGAAAGATAAAGAAAATGGTCATCAGAGACCCTTCATAAGACATGTCAACAACAACCTGCTCAACAGTACACAGGATATCAAAGACAGTTGGAAGGAATACTTCCAACATCCTCTGAATGAATAAAACCCTACAGAAGCTATACTGCCCCAGATACAGCTTACATTTATAGAGGAAGAAGAGCACATCCCAGAAGTAAGAACAGCACTAAGGAAAATTAAATTGGGTAAAGCAGCAGGCTTATATGAGGTCACAGGCAATATGATCAAGATGTTGGGTGAGCAGACCTCTCAACAGTCCTTATTTTGGAGGAACATTCCTATTTTCAGGTTTGATTTATCCTTGCATGTGTGCCAATTAAAGCAAATATGTCTATTTTTTCAGCTTGATTTATCCCTTCACACAATTTTCTGAATCCCCCCCTCATCAACATGTAATTTTCATAGCTATCTTGTGCCCAGAAAACCACACTACATGACCAACATATTACTGGCACCAATAGTTTAAAGAAAGAGGACACACACAGAAGCAAAACTAAATGACCTTGCATGGTAGAATTTTCCAGTACAGTTCATTAAAGTTTGCAGATTTTACATTGCATCTTTGATTATGTGCTTATCTTTTTCCACCAATTATGTCACTCTGTTTTTTAACATGTTTGAGTAGTATCCCATATTCCTGCTGGAATCAGGAATAGTTATGCAGTATTTGTTTTTCACATTTTATGCTAATTAGATGCCCAAATTTTGAGGTGGATGTGCATACTTTTCAAGGGCCTTTGTTCCTATTTTTTTATGTCTGCAGGTTGAGAGGTAAACAGGCAAGTTAGAGGAGAAATGTCTCCAGAGGGTACTCAGCAATATGGAGAGAAAGGTGTATCCTAGGCAAAAGAATAATAAGCATTGCAGTGCCCATGTGCAAAAACCAATGGAATGTTCAGGCAGTCTGATAGGGCATATATAACACTTTACTACCCACAGTTCAGAAAGTGCTGGAGAGGCTCAAAGACAAATGAATACATAGAGTGGTAGAAAGTAAGATGAGGAGTTCAGATTCAGATCAGGATGCAGTACATCTGTCCTGATGTTTGCAGTGAGACAGGTAGTTCAGAAGGTAGAGATTAGGGAAGAGTCCAACTAGGCATTCTTGAGCTTGAGAAAGCATTTGGCAATATTCGAGGATAGCAGAATTGGGCAGCCTTGCCAAGGTTTGAAATCAGAGAAACATTGGTAGAATTAGTGCAGGCTATGTTGAATGGCCCAGTGAAATAAGTACAATCAGTGTTTGGACTCAGAGTGGTTCTCAGTGGGATAATCAGCTCTGAGCCTACTGCCGTTCAATCAGAGAGGACAGATCAACCAAGCTGCCGTATGCAGATATGCGGCATTACTACCAGACTATGAACAAGAACTTTAGCAAATGATAGGAGAATGGAATGTAAAACTGAAGGCACATGGGATGAAACTGAGGACAGACAATTCAGTTGTCTGGGGTAGTGTGTTACAGAAGAATGCCAAAGAAGTTGAAAAGTAAGGTGTACAAAAGAGTGGACTGACCAGTGCTTCTGTATGATTCAGATACCTAGGTAGTGAAAGCACAGCAGTTAAAAGACGTTAGAAGTGATGGAGACAATGTGCCTGATATGAATGGCAGAATGCACACTGTGGGACATTAGAGCAAAGCCAAAGCAGCTCTAATTGCAGAGAAAATTAAAGAGAACATATTATGGTGATTCAGGTACATGTGCAAGAAAGCATACAATGAACTGGTGAAAAAGATCTGGGGGAAACAGGAAGAAGACAAGATGAAGGAAGGGCATTCAGCAATGTGGTGGATGAAGAGGTTGCATGACAGAATACCTGTGACAGGTATGTGTGGTTCTTAAAAAAGTTAGAACAGTGGCACTGAATCCAGACAGCTGGTGACAGTTCAGGCAAAACCCTGTCCCCATGCAGAAAATGAGGAGAACGGGGGTTGATAATGAGGATGATATTGGTTTCAGGATACAGTTATCTGCATGTTAAAGAGAAAGTAACAGTAACTGGGGATAGTAGTTTAATTAACTTTGTTTCTAGAAAGTGCTGAAGAAAGGAAAAACAGCAGAAAGCAGTATTTTCCTTACAGAGCAAGACTTTTCATTCTGGGTGATGTACCTCAATTATATACTACCGAAACTGCCTTCCAGATATGAATGGCACTTTGAATACATCAATTATTTATTTGCATTTGTTAACCAAAGTAGAGCACTGATCCACATGGATCTTTTCAGACTTAGCGCTATAACACTGTTTGGTTAAGTGATTTGCTTAGAATCACATTGTTAGCAAAGGGATGTTGAGGGAATCAAACCCTAGACTACAGGAAGCAGCTTTTTAACAGCTCTTAGCCTTAATCCTCTGCTAATTTTACAACTGATGTATGTATAAATTTTTTTAAGATTATAGAAGACAAATATTTTCAAGTTTATTTGTTATAATCCTTTATTTTTTCTTAAACATTACTGTCCAGTGAATGACAGGCATACAAAACTCTTTTCTTTTTCACACAATAATGACACTTCTCAGTGCAGAAGTCAGGAGGCTTCATTTTGTGCATCATTACATATCTGACAGCTGATAATATCCTGTGTTAGTGCATGCCCTCGTATGTCTTGCCCTGCATTTAAATTGTACTAAACACATGAGCACTAGAGATACTTATCTGAAATCGAAAGGCTTGCACAGTAAGGTGAAGCATAATTCCAAACCAAGCAGCAATAGCAGTCATGCTTGAAACCCTTCTTTCAACTCTACAACAAATAAAGTCAGCGATGACAGATGCGTTTCCACTATTGCTCAGATACAGAAGGCAAAGTTTATGCAAGATTTCAATATACAAGCAATGTCAATCTGAAAACCAATTACATTTTATAACATGGAAAGGATCTGGCAATACAAGGTCGAAATGGTCAGGGAGAATAATGTAAAATTAGAATTAGTTTCATCTTATTTCCTCAGTAAAACTTAATATATAACTGACGACAAGATTAAAAAAAATATTTTATTGATGAGACTATAATGACTAGTTAAAGTGACTATACTAGCATAGCTAGAAAAACGGCTTGGAAATACTCAGTCTAATCATGTCTTAAGAAGCTATACATTTCAAAACTTTCCACACATATTCCTAAAGGTAAAACAGTTCACTGATATGCTTTAGAATGAAGAAGTTGTTCTGCTTCATTTTGAAAGTATAACAAGAGGCAAGAAAAAGGAAGTACAAATTACACTAAAAAAAAAAAGCTGAATAGAAAGAAGTTGTTCTGCTTCGTTTTGAAAGTATAACAAGAGGCAAGAAAAAGGAAGTACAAATTACACTAAAAAAAAAAAGCTGAATAGAAAGAAGTTGTTCTGCTTCGTTTTGAAAGTATAACAAGAGGCAAGAAAAAGGAAGTACAAATTACACTAAAAAAAGCTGAATAGAAAGAAGTTGTTCTGCTTCGTTTTGAAAGTATAACAAGAGGCAAGAAAAAGGAAGTACAAATTACACTAAAAAAAAAAAAGCTGAATAGAAAGAAGTTGTTCTGCTTCGTTTTGAAAGTATAACAAGAGGCAAGAAAAAGGAAGTACAAATTACACTAAAAAAAAAAAGCTGAATAGATCATTACAATGGACTAGGACGTGAAGTGCACAGTACATTGTTAAGGGGCCTGACATGAGAACAAGTAATTCTACTAGCTTGATCAAGACGTGTCTGGAGCATGTCTCCCCGTGCGATGAAGACGTGTCTGGAGCATGTCTCCCCGTGCCTCCGCTGAAAATCGGTTCTGTCCCAGCTGGACTTTCCTGGTAAACAAATCTTAAATAAATTTCAATGCCTTCTGCAATATTACATCATATAGTACAATAGATTATAAAGTAGTGTAGGGTATTATATCATGCAGTACTTTGAAATGTATGCAGTTTTTGGTACTGCATTTTAATAGAACATAGGATATTGAAGCAGGCGATATAAAGAAGTATTATTCATTGCCAATGATTTATAAAGAAAAATGAGAAATCATACTAGCCTTCACTGGAGACGGGGCTGGGTTTATCACAAAGATACACCCCATTCCTTAAATCATTTATTCTGCTTTTAACCACTTAATGTTGTTCATTATCTCCAGCCTGTTGCAGCACACAGTGGGCACAAAGAGGGGCACAATTCTGGGATAAGCTAGCTGGGTAAGACAACAGTTTATTACAATACCCAAATTAACACATTCACTCACATGCAGTATGCACACCTACAGGTAACCTGAACTGTTACTGATTCACTAAGGCATATCAGGTAACCTGAACTGTTACTGATTCACTAAGGCATATGAGGTAACCTGAACTGTTACTGATTCACTAAGGCATATGAGGTAACCTGAACTGTTACTAATTCACTAAGGCATATGAGGTAACCTGAACTGTTACTAATTCACTAAGGCATATGAGGTAACCTGAACTGTTACTAATTCACTAAGGCATATCAGGTAACCTGAACTGTTACTGATTCACTAATGCATATCAGGTAACCTGAACTGTTACTGATTCACTAAGGCATATCAGGTAACCTGAACTGTTACTGATTCACTAAGGCATATCAGGTAACCTGAACTGTTACTGATTCACTAAGGCATATCAGGTAACCTGAACTGTTACTAATTCACTAAGGCATGTCAGGTAACCTGAGCTGTTACTAATTCACTAAGGCATATCAGGTAACCTGAACTGTTACTGATTCACTAAGGCATATCAGGTAACCTGAACTGTTACTGATTCACTAAGGCATATCAGGTAACCTGAACTGTTACTGATTCACTAAGGCATATCAGGTAACCTGAACTGTTACTGATTCACTAAGGCATATCAGGTAACCTGAACTGTTACTGATTCACTAAGGCATATCAGGTAACCTGAACTGTTACTGATTCACTAAGGCATATCAGGTAACCTGAACTGTTACTGATTCACTAAGGCATATCAGGTAACCTGAACTGTTACTGATTCACTAAGGCATATCAGGTAACCTGAACTGTTACTGATTCACTAAGGCATATCAGGTAACCTGAACTGTTACTGATTCACTAAGGCATATCAGGTAACCTGAACTGTTACTGATTCACTAAGGCATATCAGGTAACCTGAACTGTTACTGATTCACTAAGGCATATCAGGTAACCTGAACTGTTACTGATTCACTAAGGCATATCAGGTAACCTGAACTGTTACTGATTCACTAAGGCATATGAGGTAACCTGAACTGTTACTGATTCACTAAGGCATATGAGGTAACCTGAACTGTTACTAATTCACTAAGGCATATGAGGTAACCTGAACTGTTACTAATTCACTAAGGCATATGAGGTAACCTGAACTGTTACTGATTCACTAATGCATATCAGGTAACCTGAACTGTTACTGATTCACTAAGGCATATCAGGTAACCTGAACTGTTACTGATTCACTAAGGCATATCAGGTAACCTGAACTGTTACTGATTCACTAAGGCATATCAGGTAACCTGAACTGTTACTAATTCACTAAGGCATATCACTGGGATATGGGAGGAAATGGAGAATCGGAAAAGGATCTAAAGGGCAAAAGGAGGACATGACAAGTGGCTAGTCAATATCTTAGCTTATTTCCTCACTAACACCTACCATTAAAATTGAAGACAAGATAAAAAAATGTTTTATTGATTAGACTATAACAACTATTTAACTAAAATGTGACTATACTAGTATAGTTAGGAGAATGGCTCTAGCCTTTCATACCCCTCCATTACTTACATTCCAGAGAAGGTACTAGGACAACCTCTATTCTTTACAGAAAATACTTCTTTTCTTACCTGCCCTCTACCAGCTTTCAGATTCCACTATCACGAATCTCCTCCTGTCCTGTAACTTCTTGTTTCCATCTTCATTGCTATTTCCCGACTACCTGACATCTATAAAATACAGATTCCTGTAGTTATGCTACTGTTCAGCTTATCCTCTATTCTTCTCCTCCTACTGTGCTATTTTTCATCCTACCATGACTTAATATATCTCAACATCTCTCCAACTCTGTCCCAACCACCTATCCATGCTTCTTCTTTACACTGTCCACACATTGCACAAAACCTGTTTAATATTGCCCCTCACCTTTATTCCAAATATAGGTTCATAGATTGGTACTAAGCTACCTGCTCTTCTGGGCTATTTTAAGCCTAGTCAGTTACCCCATGTAAGAATCAAACCCTGCACCTTGTGTCTATAAGGTGAATATTTTAACCATTATGCCAACCTCCCACCCCAAGGTTATATCACCCCAGATGGGACTTGAACCCACAATCCCTGGCTTAGGAGGCCAATGCCTTATCCATTAGGCACTGGGGCCTGACAAAACAGCTGCTGCAAGGCTCGAACCCAGGACCCTGCACATCACAGACAAAGTAATTTATCACTAAGCCATGCCCGAAATAGGCTAATTAATTGCACTTCAACTCAAACTAAAACAAAATTAAGTACAAGAATCCTCTCAAAAGCAAGTATTCACAATTCCCCAATATACTAAAATCCTTCTAGGAGGAGATATACACCCTAATCCTGGCTTCCCCATCAAAACCATAATTCTATCCCACACACTTCTTTAACCCAACAACAGCCAATCCCCAGCCCTGGTAATCTAATTTTCTGCTGCAATAAATGTTAGAAGTATAAGAAATAAAACTGCTGAACTTCACGCCTGCATTACCCAGCATAAGCCTGACATTCTCGCTGTTACTGAAACTTGGTTTAATCCCAGCATAAGACTCTGAAGCTATACCTCCTGGCTATAATGCTGTCCGTAATGATATAAAGAAGAAGGGTGGTGGGATTGCTTTAATATTTCCCAACACCTACCACATTTCCCCTTATAAGAAATCAATACCAAAATTCAGTCAGCAGAGCTTCATATTCCTTTCCTCAAAATAAAAAATTATAAACAAATATGTATTACTGTCCTTTACATCCCTCATAGTAACAGGAAGTATCCAAAGGACAGTAATACATATTTGTTTATATTTTTTTATTTTGAGGAAAGGAAAATCTGCGGTGGTGCAGCGGTAGTGTTGTTGCCTCACAGCAAGAGGCTCTCCCATTCAATTCTCAGCTAGAGTGCTGGGAGTGCCTTCTGTGTGGAGTCTGCATGTCCTTCCCACGGTTGGATGACATTCGAAAGACATGTGTAAATGGGCGTGGCTTAGTTGAAGGTTGGACGTTGAGCTGGCACCTCGACGTTCGTGAAAAATCTACTGCCAATCATTAGCGGACCAGAGTTCCGCTGTGGTGACCCCTAACCGGGAAAAGCCGAAAGACAAACAACATCCCTCCTAGTAACACTATAGCTATACTGGAAGACATCCTACAGTGGATATCCATAACATTTCCACAAGAAAAAATACTAATAGGTGATGTGAATGTCAAATGGTTGGACATGAACTCTAACTCCCCTGCATTTAGCATAAACATATATCGTATCACACCACTAATTAATAACCCCACACATTATAGCAGGACATCAAATTCCCTATTAGATTGCATCCTAGTATAAGACCCTAGCAAATACTCCACCACAGGTACAATAACAGACTATTTCAGTGGTCATCTCCCAATCTATATAGCCATACATCTCACATATCCAGTTAAACAGCATATTTATAAACTAACATACAACCTTTCCAAGTTTAACCCATAAATGTTCATTACTACACTATCACCTGTTAACTGGAACTTTCTAAAACTCCTCTCATTAGACAATACTGTAAATGAATTCAGTACTTTTCTAAATATCCTAAATAGCCTCAAACCTCCTATAAGAAAGAGACTACAAACAAATAATGCAATTTGACTATCCAAAAAGAGTAGAATACTAATGCAGGATAGAGAAAAAGCATGAAAAAATGGCAAAAATATAAAACACCTCATTATCATGAAAACTTCAGAATGCTTTGCAATCATATTAAAAAGTAAATAAATGAACACAACACTATACTATATTAACTTTTAGAATAAAGAATAAACTAAACACAACCCCTAAAAAATGCTGACTTCATTTAAAGAAATTTTACATCCCAGCCAGAAATTCAAGCCAAACCCCTCTCCTGATAACTCACCACTCAGAACTGCAATACAGTTCAACTCATTTTATAGAAAAGTAAAGCATCTCTAACCAAGGATTAGTCAACGTCTATTCACAACCCTGCCCAACAGCCACATATCACTACATCCTCTTTCACCTTCAAATTTCTGCCTACGTCCTATATACAACTACTCAAACAAACTTAAACCATGCTCTTCTTCAGCTGATGACCTTCCAAGTGAGTATTTAGAAATAGCAGCCAATAGCATTGCTATCCTGTCTCAATCCTTATAACTATGTCAGTTCAGGAATCCCACATTCTCTGTCTCTGGAAAAAGTCACACATTATCACTCTGCACAAAGGAGAAAATTTAACAGACATTAATAACTTTAGATCTATAGCGATCTTATCTCCTCTTGCCAAAATACTTGAACAATGTATTCAAAAACAATTGCTAGGCTATCTCCTGCAGGAAAAACTCCTATTCCCTATACAACATGGCTTCCATCCTTCACACAGTACTAAGCACTGCCCTTCTAACCTATATAGGTACTGTCAATAAAGCTAGAGATTATGGTAAATCAGTCTCTTTCTTATTTCTATACTTGTCTAGTCTAAAGCCTTCGACACAGTTTGTCATAGTAAACTTCTACTTCAAATGTCCTCACTAGGTGTGTCTCAGCCCATCTTTCTGTGGTTCAAAAGCCACCTCTCCAACAGGTATCAGTCAGTCAAATGGCACTCCGCAATCTATCCTTACCTCCCAGTCACCACCGGTG